>NC_058405.1:105008109-105082133 GCF_002201575.2 Neomonachus schauinslandi
TTTCTTTCTTTCTTTCTTTCTTTCTTTCTTTCTTTCTTTCTTTCTTTTTTAGTGTTCAACGATTCATTAGTTGCGTATAACACCCACTTGCCCTCCTTAATACCCATCACCTGGTTTCCCCATCCCCCCAACGCCCTCTCCTCTGAAACCCTCAGTTTGTTTTGCGGAGCCCAGAGTCTCTCATGGTTTGTCTCCCTCACTGATTTCTTCCCCTTCAGTTTTCCCTCCCTTCCCCTATGGTCCTCCGTGCTATTCCTTATGTTCCACATACCATATGATAATTGTCTCTCTCTGCTTGACTTATTTCACTTAGTATAATCCCCTCAGACAATCATATTTCTGTGTTGAATTATCATGTACCACCACTGCTAAAGCATGAGTTTAGACTTATAAATATTTTAATATGTTTAAAGTGGGTATGGCATCTATAATACTTATGCAATTATTTATTTTAGTTGATGTAAATATACATACTCCATTTAGTATATAAGCACTTAGTAAGTCCTATTTCATTTCATTTTGAGATTTTTTATTCATGGGAAAGGACTGTCGCTTGTAGACTAGTAAGATGATTTAAAGTCTAATGTTAACAGCACACAAGAGCAAATCTAATGGATCATTTGTGGATATTTTTCTTTATTTGCTCTGTGGAAACTAACATCACAAGTAAAGGTGAACAATCCTTTAAGGTGTTTGGAACACAACACAGTTAACTGTTATATCAGGAATGAGTCTCTCTAACTGCCTGGAATGTCAAGGGCTGGGTGGAAAATGGAGTACAGAACTAGCTCTGTAAGAGAGATTAAGGAAAACAAAATGAAATAATGGCCATCATTTGTAATGGGGAAAAGTGAAGCTTAGAGGTTGTGCAAATGTAAAGAAATAACATGAAAGAGAATAAAGAAGAAATTTAGTTATAGATCTGAATTAACTAGGACTTGGAAATGTCACTCAGGTGAAAGCATCAGAGAATATCCAACCATCTCCTCTCTCACCTTTGTAGACATGAAGCATAATTAGAATGGTCACAAAAATGTATAAGGCTTAGATTTGAAGTGTGAAAATGATATGTTTTCTCTATTGCCATAGATTCTACATTCTATATTTTTTTGAAAAGCACTCATAAGTGAATAAAGTGCCTCCAAATAAAATCCACCTGTATTTCCAAGGGAATAAATAAGTTGAGGTTCCACAACCTATTTATTTATTTTGCCTTGAAAGCTCTCCACGTACTTAAACATAGTTGAAGCTATTGCTTCTCAATGAACAAAGTTACATACATTTTTTATGGTGAGTAGCATTGCTTTATAACTTATGTATAAATGTTATTAGTTTGGCGGCAGATAAATGCCTATTAATAGGTTGAGAAGCAAGGTAAATTTTACGTACATTAAAAGCTGAGTCACATCATGTTTTCCACTCCCAGAAAATGGCTTTAAAACTTTTAGCTAATTATTTTTCTTATAATGGTAGTGAATTTTCTAGTTGTTGCTTACATATAGACAAAATATCTTCACGGGAACAATAATGGGTGAAAAACAAAGACACAAACAAGAGAATGAATAGTGGTAGAAGATGAAGAGGACAGAGAATTGTTGGAACACAGTTACCAAGGAAAACGAAAGCTCCGAACAAAAGAAGTAATTCCTCTTCATCAACAAGAAACAGTGAATGCCTTACAAAGAAATAGAACATATAAACAGGAACACAAATTAACATGAGCTAAATGTGAAACAAACAGAACAGAAAGTACAGGAGAAATCAAAATGCATTAGAATAATCACAAAAAGTGCCAGATGGTGGTAGGACTTAAGCACCGTAGATTTATGTTTTTCTCCATTATTTTCCAGGTTTTTTAAAATTAGGAGTGAAAAACATTGAAGTGATAGAAGTTTGAAAGAAACAGATGCAACCCACTAGGGCACTTGAAAACTATCCCAGTCACCGAGAGAATGACACCATGCTTTTATCTCATCTACAGCTGTTTTGAAACTAGGGCGGAGTGACCAGGTTGTCCCCCACCTCTCCCCACCACCAGCCTATGCCTCACATCATTTAGATTCTGGCTGAATTATTTTCAAAAGGCTTCTTTCTCTTCCTTTTAAAAGATTTCTTTTTGACAAGTAGAAATCTTCATAGTCAGGGGAACATTACCAACTTGAAGCTGTGTGTTGATACAGCAGATCTTTTGTTTGCTGATGGGAAATGAACCACCTGTCACAGAATTTTATAATGGGCTCCATCTAATATTTTCACAAATCTCTCTGGGTGTACCCTAACAAGTTGCATTGGATTTATTTATAAAGATTTTTTAGGTAGCTCAATTTGATTTTGGCATTTGAAAAGGCAACAATACTGTTACGATGACTAAGGTATAGATTTATAGCAGTGAAGCATCCAGGGAGTTTGGGAGTTGACAGCCTACAAGAGTAGTATAATCAGGAAGAGCATCAATTAACCGGAGGAAGGAGGGGGAGGATCAGTTTGTTGCCTCTAATCAGTCTGCCTTCTATAGCATTCAGACCTTTAAAGTGTGGGTTGTCAGACTGCCTGGATATAGACTATCTGTGCCAATTACCTGTGGGGGGACCATGGGCATCACTTCTCTGCTTCTTTCCCCCTATGCAAAAAAATGGGGATAATAATATGGGGTTGTTGTGTAGAATCAAATAAAGTAAATGAGATTATACATGCAAAGCATTTCTAAAGGTACTAGGCACATAGAAGGCACTCAGTGACACTTTAGCTCTAATTGTTTAGTATTATTATTGTTGTTGTTATTTCTACTGAGATTCACCATTTATCACTTTGTAACTGTGTCCTAAAGAGACAGTGTAACATTCTAAGAAAATCTTTTGGAAAATTGTCTTAAATTACACATTTTGTCTCCATTATTTATTTAAGATAAAATTAAATTTGAATTTGTATGGCAGCAATGGGATAAAGCAGAAATTCTCTATCAAGTCTCAGACTTCAGCATCTTTAACTTTGAAGGATAGGTCTTTTTCTCTCTTTACTTTCTCAACATGCTTAATTCTACACTTTAAAAAGAAAGAACACACAACAAACACAAACAAAAAAAGCACACCTAGTATTTTTATCAAGTCCATTTACTTTATAACTTCAAATTTTGATATATACTTGAGCTTTTTAAAGAAAGAGTCTACATGCACAGCTTCCAGTTCTACCAAATATATGACAAAATCTTTGATCATAAAGTCACATCCCAATCCTTTACTGGGTTTACAGTTTTTATTTTTTCAATATACAAAACGATGTATCTTAATCTGTTACTTCTCTTTGCTTTTTCAGAGGAGAGGACAGATCCCTCAATACGAAGGTATTGTTCACATAAATCAATTCTGATTCCCTTGTGGTAAAAAAGGTTTAGGGATGGAGAAGTTAGTGTGTGTTTTCTTTACTGTGTATTTATGTACTCTTGAAAAGCTTATCTCTGATCTCTTAATCCCTAAATCCACTGATATCTTTTCAATCATCCTCCTCCTCAAATGTTCTCCATAATTTTACACATTTTATTCTTGAAATTTATTTTTTATTTTTTATTACACATTTATTACACATCTACTCTTAAAAAATTCTATCTCTGCTTGGTTTCTAAGACACTACCATTGTTGATTTCCTTTTTTTTTCTGACTGTCCTTTTCAGTTGCCTTTGTGTTTTCTCTTTCTGTCTCTTAAAATATATTCTTCTAAACTTCTTTTTGGTGATACAGTTTCATGGGTTCAACAATTGTCTCTCTATCCAAATAGTTCAGTCTCAATTTTCTGACTCTGGGCTCATTCTCCTTCCAAAATGACAGACCTTCATTCTCAGTCTTTGTCATATGCCTCAGTGTGTCTCTGCCTGCTCAGTAGGTTCAACTCTCCCATGACCCACAAGAGAGAGAATTCTTCTTATAAACATTGGTGTCGTGTATGGTAGCATACACGATTTCTGAAGACTAGGTTCTCCCAGTGCTAGGTCTGTTCCATATTTAAGTTGGACATTATATTTTAGCAAAGTGCCTTACTAGCTGTACACAACAAATGGAGCTTAGTTTAATTGCTCCATTAATTTATTATTAATTGATCTGCTTCTGTTCATAGACAAATGGTAACTCTTTGCACATATCTTCAAAAATGTGCCAGCAAATTTTCATGCGACAAGGTAAATAAATAATAAATGTTGAGATGTAACTGGATAATCAATAGTAGCTAATGTCAAATATGGTGAAAATATAACTAAAGGTGTTGATCATCTATAATCAATAATACATATTATTAAGGAATATTCATTGACACAACTAAAGATTGTATTGCTCATAAGAAAAATGGAAATGCCTTGGATTCTCACAGAGTTCTTGAAATTTCGCTAGTCTCACATGGCCCTTACATACCAAAACTAGTCTCAGTAAAAATGGGTCATCCTGAAATATTTCATAAGAATATTTAACAGGGAACTAAATAATAAATTTAGTGCAAAGTTAAATTATTTGTTTTTTGGTATTAGACAGACCTGGGAATCAAATCTTATTAGATATTTATTAATTATGTGGCTTTGCAAAAACTTATATTTCTTCACTAGATCTCATTTTGCATCTCATTATGTAAAATGGTGCTAGTAATGCCTACTATGTGCTGGTAAAACACATGGCACAATGTCTGCCACATAGCAAATACTTACTTGGTAGTGTTATTATTAGTAGTTGTGTTGGTATATAAAGACAAATTCCAGGACGCCTGGGTGGCTCAGTCAGTTAAGCATCTGCCTTAGGCTCAGGTCATGATCCCAGAGTCCTGGGATCGAGCCCATGTCTGGCTCCCTGTTCAGCGGGGAGTCTGCTTCTCCCTCTGCCTGCCCCTCCCCCTGCTTGTGCTTTCTGTCAAATAAATAAATAAAATCTTTAAAAAAAAAAAAGACAAATTCCATATGATTCCACTTATATATGGAATTTGAAAAACAAAACAAACAATAAAGAACTGACCCATAAATACACAGAACAACCTGGTGGCTGCCACAGGGGAGGCAGTGGGGATGGGCAAAATGGATGAAGGGGAGTGGGAGGTACAGCCTATCAATTATGGAATGAATAAACCACGGGGATGAAAGGTACCAGCTCAGGGAATATAGTCAATGATACTGTAATAGCATTGTATGGTGACAGATGGTAGCTACACTTGTGATGAGCATAGCATAACTTACAGAGCTGTCAAATCACTCAATTGTCCACCTGAACCTAATACAACATTGTGTATCAACTATACTTCAATAAAAATAAAATAAAATACAATGTGACTCTTTTACTATATTATCCTATTCTACAAGTCTGGTTGTATTTATCATATAACATTCATCTTTTAGATATGCTGCATCTTACATAGTAACTATTTGGATTCAGGTTTCTATCTCCAATTTTATATTCCAAATAACACTATAATGAACATCTTTACTTCTAAATATTTTGGTTTTTATCATTATGTAATCCTTAGGATATGTTTCTAAAAATTTTATTTAAAGGACACAGAAACTTTTTAAACTCTTGGTGAGTATTTCAAAATTGCTTGCTTCAAGATTTGTACCATGAACATTTTCTTCTGATAGTGATTGAAGGATGCTGGTTTCATCGGTGTGTGACGGGGCTCCTGCTGTACTTCCTCCTCTCCAAAATCCTCCTTCCTCTTTTTCCTCTTTTCTCCTCTTTTTGTATGTTTGTGTGCATGTGTGTGTGAGACTTTTCTTTTGCCATTTGCTCATTTTGCTTTCTGTATTTTTTTCTACTTGATTTGTCATGGCTATGTATTTCTATGTCACTTATTTGTTAAAATTATGTGCCCTATTTAATGTTTTTATAATTTTATATTTTCAACAAAATATTCTCTGAGATCCTCAAAAAGCAAGTAGGACCAAACAGCCAGCTTTTAGCACTCCCTAAATATAAACAGTATCTATGTTAAGGAAGCTAGGACATCAAGCTTAATTTAAATTAAAAACAGCTCTCATTTAAATAAAAAGTGAAAGAAAAACAAAGATGGGCAGTTTGAATGCATGTTCACCCTTTATCAAGATGTTAATTAGGTGATTGTGTACTTTATGTCCTCAGTAGAGATGGGACTTAAGAGACATCAGGATTTACGTTTTGTCATTAGTCCCATGATGTTTTGAGGGTATCCAAAAGTTCCTAGTTTTGCCTTTGAGCAAACATTTTTAGGGCAGCCATATTTGATCATATTTGATGGCAGCCATATATGCCGCCCTCATATTTGGGCCAGTGTCCTGGGCAGAAAGAGCCAGAATGAATGAAAAAGAAAAGTCTTAGCATCAACTTATTATTTTAAAAGCCCTTTCTGTTGTAGTGAAAAGTAATGAAAAGAATCGTTTTTTTGTTTGTTTGTTTGTTTCCTTTCCTTAACGGGGGCCACTCTCTGTTTTAGTTCTGGGGACAAAACCTTTCACTGCCAAAGTCCATTGATATGGTAACAGGGAGAATTACAGTGAGAGTTTCTGCTTTCTTCTTTCACTTAAGACATTTTCACTTAAGACATTCACTTAAGACATTCAATACAAATGTATTATCTACTATAAAAAATTGCACTGTCACTCCTTTACCTAGGCAGTTCTGCTTTTGTGCACTTTCAAACTCCCTAAATTAAAAGTTGCCTTCCCTTCTGCATAACTCCAAACTTTACGTGTGGGAGTATTTGGGTATATTGCCCCAAATTTACAAACTCTCTTGCTCTATTACTCTAAATCAGCTGTGTAGAAAACCTTGATTCTTTTTGATATGAACATTAAAAGTCTAAATAACAGAACTCTTAAGAGTAAGGAAAATACCAAACAGTATCAACATACTTTTTTTTTTAAAGATTTTATTTATTTATTCATGAGAGACAGAGAGAGAGAGAGAGAGGCAGAGGGAGAAGCAGGCTCCCAAGGAGCAGGGAGCCCGATGTGGAACTCGATCCCAGGACCCTGGGATCATGACCTGAGCCGAAGGCAGACACTTAACCATTTGAGCCACCCAGGCGCCCCATCAACATACTTTAGAGAATAAATATTTATAGAAGTGAAGATTAATTGTAAATATATAGAGTTAATCACGTAAATACCCTCATTATATTCATTATGAGAAAAATTCTTCAATTATTCTCTATTTTCTATAATAGAATGATTGAATAATTCAATGCTTACTCTCATTTCCATTATCTTGCCCAAAGCAAACTTTATCTTAATATCCTCCTATAAGCAGGTCATAGACATGCACCCTTGTCGATATAATCAATGTCAAACTATTTCATTTTGTAGTACTTTCCTATATGAATACAGTTCATATATTTTATTTTTAGTTTTCTCTATTATAAAAAAAAACTTAAGGAATGAGGAAACACTCAATGCAAAATTTTAATTATGCCTCTCAGATGTGTGCTTTTAATTAACTGCTGACATTTCCTTTGTTCAATTATTATAGTTCTATACAACTGTCATAAACTTATAAATTTTAATTAAGGCTGCCCCAGACCCTAGTCATAGAGTGTCCACATAGGAATTTGCCAAAAGGCTTAAACGTAAGTAAACCAACAGTGAATAAATCCATGAATTGCCCACTGGGATTTGTTTAACAAATTAACATTTGTGTGGAGATAATGAGGTTTTACAGTCTATAAAAACCAAACAATGTTTTTATAAAACCATATTTTTAAAAGTAAAAAATGCTTTGTAGATGACTTAATTGGATATGATATTATTATTAATATTTAGGTGCTGTATGACAATAAACTACATGGTCATATCTCAAGTTAAATTCATATAAGGACTCATTTATATTACTAATTTGAAATATAATTTTTTTCTGAACATGTTATCTATGTAAATCAAGATCTAATAATCTATCTGGGTGCAAAGATAAAATCGATATAGATTTTAAGAATACAGCAAGATCTCGACAAATGATTTGAACAAAACATTAAAAGTTGTGCTGTATCCACATATAGTTCAGGATCCATTAACAGGGCAGAAAATTCAATGTTTCATAGAGATTTGTCCTTGTGGATCCACTGCAGGTTGGAAAGATATTTATAGTTTGGAGTACCAAACTCTTTTCCGTTTAAATATTTCTAAAGGCAAATATAAGAAAAGCATCTGGTTGTAACCCCCCCAAAATTTATTATCTTAATGAGAAAATTAACAATCAAGTAATAAAATTCTTAAATGACTCCTTTGTGTAAGAAAAGCTTCTCCCCTAAAAGGAAATGGTATCTGTGTTACTAAAATACAATTACAGGTCATACCCTTTTACCAAACATTCATTCAGTTTTCATTTGCATGGTCCCAGTACTATAATTTCTCCCACAACGATAGAATATACTCTACTGTAAGGAGTAGCTTCTCTTAGGCAGAATGAAAATATATAGTAAGACCTAGTGTCTTTTTATTTCAGTCAACTTGCTGCATATGTTTTCAGAATTCTATTAACTAGAATACCTTAATTATCAATTAATCATAAGTCAAAAATATTTATAGACTTAATATTATCAAATTCAAAGAAATAGTAATGCTTTTACTATTAGAATGCAAATCAGAAACAGTTTGGTTCCTCTGAACTCCATTGAAAATGCTTCTTCATGTGGCTCTTTCAGTTAGCATTATGCTAAATACTTCAAAGAATAGCATAAGCAATAGAAGCAATGAGAACTCCCAGTAAGACAGAAATTAACCGTGTAAGGGATGTGAAGATCATATGGATTAATTTTCCATTTCACTAAATTTGCATTTTTTTTAAAGATTTTATTTATTTGAGAGAGAGAGAATGAGAGAGAGAGAACACATGAGAGGGGATAGGGTCAGAGGACCAAGCAGACTCCCTGCCAAGCAGGGAGCCCGATGCGGGACTCGATCCAGGGACTCCAGGATCATGACCTGAGCCGAAGGCAGTCGCTTAACCAACTGAGCCACCCAGGCGCCCCTAAATTTGCATTTATTGTAGTAGAATTAAATGTGCATAAATTGCACTTTAATAGTTACATAGTGTCCTTTGCACTGAATTTTGGAATTTACAAATTATATTTTTATTATGCATTGGGGTTAATTTTTCCCGTGGGAACATATTTTAAATATAATAGCACTAAGTAGAAAAATACATTTTACTATTCACTTATGCACTGTAGCAAACACTTTTTACAAACAGAGCTATTGCATAAATTAATAAGAATTTCAAGTATATCTTAACATGTAGTAACCTGATATTTTCAAAGCATATTATACACTATATTGCAATGCCCACAAAGTAGTTATGATTTTAGATAGGAATTATGATGCTATCAGATGTACTGATATAGTGTATATATTTAACTTAATTTTAAAATTTAACTTAATTTTTAATAGCAAATGAGGTTTAGCATTAGGCTAACTGTTCAATTAAAAAAGGACATGCAAAAGAACGAAATTGGACCACTTTCTTATACCATACAGAAAAATAAATTCAAAATGGATTAAAGACCTAAATGTGAGACAGGAAACTGTAAAAATCCTAGAGGAGAACATAGGCAATAACCTATTTGACATTGACCATAGCATCTTCTTTCTAGATATGTCTCCTGAGACAAGGAAAACAAAAGCAAAAGTACACTGTTGGGACTTCATCAAAATAAAAAGCTTCTGCACAGTGAAGGAAACAATCGACAAAACTAGAAGGCAACCAATGGAATGGGAGAAGATATTTGCAAATGACATATCTGAGAAAGAGATAGTATCCAAAATATATAAAGAACTAAGAAAACTCAACATCCAAAAAAGAATAATCCAATTAAAAAATGTGGAGAAGACATGGGTAGACGTTTTTCCAAAGAATATACATAGATGGCCCACAGACACATGAAAAGATGCTCAGCATCACTGATCAACAGGGAAACGAAAATCAAAACTACAGATATCACCTCACACCAGTCAGAACGGCTAAAATTAACAAGTCAGGAAACAAGTGTTGGCGAGGATGTGGAGAAAGGGGAACCCTCTTGCACTGTTGGGGGGGAATGCAAACTGGTGCACCCACTCAGGAAAATAGTATGGAGGTTCCTCAAGAAGTTAAAAATAGAACTACCAACTGATCCAGCAGTTGAACTACTAGGTATTTACCCAAAGAATACAAAATACTAATTTAAAGGGACAGATGCACCCCAATGTTAATAGAAGCATTATCTATAAGAGCCATATTATGGAAACAGCCCAAATCAAAGAAGTTGTGGTATCTATATATCTATATCTATATCTATATCTATATCTATATATAATATAATGGAATATTACTCAGCCATAAAAAAGAACAAAATCTTGTCATTTGCTACAACATGGACGGAGCCAGAGACTATTATGCTAAGTGAAATAAGTCAGTCAGAGAAAGACAAATACCATATGATCCTGTATGTGGAATTTAAGAAACAAAATAAATGAGCAAAGGAGGAAAAAAAAGAGAGAGAGTCAAGTCAAGAAACAGACTCTTAACTATAGAGAACAAACTGATGGTTACCAGAGGGAGGTGGGTGGGGAAGGGTTGGTTAAATCGGTGATGGGGATTAAGAAGTGCACTTGTGATAAGCACTGGGTGTTGTATGGAGGTGCTGAATCACTATATTGTACATCTGAATGTTAACTCACTGGAATTTAGATAAATATTTTTTAAAAAGCTCAACCATTGGGCGCCTGGGTGGCTCAGTTGGTTAAGCGACTGCCTTCGGCTCAGGTCATGATCCTGGAGTCCCGGAATCGAGTCCCGCATCAGGCTCCCTGCTCGGCAGGGAGTCTGCTTGGTCCTCTGACCCTATCCCCTCTCATGTGTTCTCTCTCTCTCATTCTCTCTCTCTCAAATAAATAAATAAAATCTTAAAAAAAAAAAAAGCTCAACCATGAAATGTCAAAATAAAAGAAATAAAAATAAAGAAGAACAGATTTTGGAATCAAACATATAAAGCTTATAAAACTGATTTCACTTAATCATTCCAAGCCAGCATCAGAATACCTGTAAGCACTGAGCCCTGTCACATGGTATGCACTCAACACAGGATAAGGATCATTACTATTGTTAGATTTTGTGACTTGAACTTCAATATACTGAGCTTGGAACAAATACTATTATGTTGAATTAATAATTAAATTTAATTTGTGTTAATTTATTTTTTATAAAGATACTAGGAATTAAATTTCTAACATTACGTATCCTCTTTATATTTTTCACATATAAGGAAAAATGTAAATTACTTGAATGCACAATGAAATTCAAATACTTACCCAGAGCTGATGGTATACAGGTGCCTCCATTTCGGCAGTAATTGCTACAGTGATTGACTTCACACCTGTCTCCTGAATAACTAGGCCAACAGTGACACCTCAAGTCACCCTTCTCATTTAAAATGCATCTTCCTCCATTTTCACAAGTCAATTTGCATGAATCATCTGGTTATAAGAAGAAATGTACAAATTAGCAGGCTATTCATTGGATGGTAGAATAAGAACAATTCGCATAAATCCTCAAATAAATACCCCTAATATAAAAGTGGAAGAAGCAAAATACTACAAATACTATCTGAAAACAGAGAAATCAATTTTAACCACTGTTGAATGGGGAATACAAATACTTAATTTTTATTCTTCTTTAGGCTTAAAGAATTATTAACCATTTCTTGTATTTATTAAAGCATTAAATAACAAAACCAACTGAAGCTTCCTAAAAATGAAATATTTTCCAATCAATACATTTTCTTTATGACATAAGCAAACATAGCATATTTTTAGGACTATTTGATATTAAACCAAACTGAAATATGTAAGATAAATCTGTAGTGTATATATAGTATATACAGTGTGTATATATATAGTATATATATATTGGATTTACGCATATATTGTGTATATATAGTATATATATATCAGATATGGAATATTTAATGGAATATGGATATATACCAGATATATATATATGTAAACACACATATAACTTACAGTATAGAAAAACATTTAAATGAAAATACATTCTTTGATATACATCCTTATTAACTATGTATAAACAACTCAAAACTAAAAGTCACTTAGGTTTGGTACAAGATGTTGATAAAACAGTGTCAGAAACATTTCCATATGTAAAATTTTCATATGGAAAATATTTAGGCACAATCTGTCTACTTAATACATTTTGGCTGAGAATAAGAAAAGGATGGTTATTCCTGGGGGTTGCAAAATTATTTTTAAAAATACGATGAGTCTTATTTATGATAAGAATTGGTTTGAATAATTTTTCAGGTTATGTGTGTTGACATGACCTTACTCCATTAGAAATACTGCTTTACTTAGGGCAGGATATGATGCCCAATAGAACACACATGATTGAGAATATTGTAAGAAGCATTCTGTTCTAGAATATGCCTTCTACTAAAGCCATGCCTCTTTTATATCAAAGTAAGGTAAAATCAAAACAGCCTGTATTCTTTATTCAAGATCCATTGGCCCCAAAATAGCAAAAGCTTTAATATATCACTGCAATAATCACAAGAGCATTTTAAAGAGCCTCAGTGACTTCAAATAAAAAAAAATGACTCAAATATCACATCCACTATCATAAATAGAGACTATTTATCAGCAGTACCAGGCAATTCTGAGACTTGCCTCATTGCAAAGCAAAGAGTTGAACACAGAGGTTGAATTCTCAAGAAAGATCTAGAATGGAAATATATACTTCCTCAGTTTAAAATTCAACCAAGCATTTCTAATCCGTTCAGCATAAAATATCCCTGATTGGAGTTGTGAATGTAAACAGTGAAGATAAATATTTAAGGCATTATGATCACAGTTAAGATTATTGTGGGGGAGTTCATTTTCATCTGTAAATGTTCTATGTAAACTATATAGATATTCAAAATCTCTACATGTTAGGACACATGCACTTCTGTAATGTGCCTCATCAGGCACCAGAAACTTTAAAATATAACACGGCTTGATGAAATAGAAGTGGAGTTTCAAAACCTAACTGTAATAGTTCTATAATGAAAAGGAAGGCTGCTTTTGTCAATAACTAAATCACCCCCAGAAGCCAAGTTCCAGCAATTATAATCAACTATAGGAAAGAGCAGGTGAATACTTCTCCAAGAATGAGTAACATTTGAATTTCAAATTTCTTACATGAAGATTAAAAATATTCAGTGTCTCATCATTTAACAATAGCAGCTAGAGAAAGGCAAGTAATTATAAAGAGCAGAAAAACTTGGCTATATCAAATGTTAATGTCAGGAAAAAATTAATTGGCATTTATCTACACCAGTCAGTAATTCTGAAATCTATTTATTTATATTCCTCACTGAGGTGGTCCAAACTGTCTGCTACCAAGGCTCATATGCATAGTGGCCAATGTGAATATTTTTTAACACTCTGATTATTTAAAATATAAGACTTTCTTTTAAATTAAAAAAATGAACTTTTAGGAGGTTTCTATAATCATGCCTTCCAGTCAAATCTGAAATAGTAAAACTGAAATTTCTCACAGAGTTTAAGGAGGGCACGTGATGTGATGAGCACTGAGTGTTATATGCAACTAATGTATCATTGAACATTATGATGTTGGCTAATTGAATTTAAATTAAAAAAAAAAGTTTTAGATCTCGGTAAGTGTACACTTAGGAAAAAATGCTTTCTCATTTCAAACATAAAACTATAAAATTTGATGAATTAATATAGCAAAAAAGCTATTTCATTTGCTTGCTTACTTAATGATAGATTTACCTTACAGTGCTGTGTGTCTACTTTTTGCAAAGCATTGTGCTAGGCAGTTTATCTCTGTCATTTCTGCTCTTTTCAGTGACTCTGGACATGGGTGATGCGGGCGCTACGGAGGCACTGGAGTGTACTAGGGGATGGTGAAGAGTGTAGAATGCCTAGGTTCACCTTGGGGGACCACCATTATTAAGTAATGTTAGACAATCAATTGAGCCTCGCTTCAATTTTCTAATCCGAGAAAACGGGGGCAATGATCATATTATTATTGGGGATTTGGGGGAATTAAAAACAATAATATACATATACTACATTATGCCTTGTTCATAGCCTTCAAAATATTTATTATTATTATTACAAGTAGTAGTGATATTTATTGTTAATCTAATTTTACACAAAAGAAACTGAGACTAAGGGAGGACAGGGCCAGACAAATTAGTTAATCGATAGATCTTGGCCTAAACCAAAACTCTGCCTCAGATCCACCCCAGGCCAACTTCTTCCTGTGTATTTGCTGGGATTATGGGATAAATTAATCTGAGTTTTAGATAAATCATTTATACTAAGCAAAGAAGAAAAAAGGGAGAGTTATGTAGAAGAGATACTAATGTCTAGTTATAATGCAAAAACAACAAAAACTGTAGGCAACTTGACCATAAAAACAACACTGACAACATCAGAGTCAATGGAAAAGTCACACTGGTGGCATTAGTAGAATACTTCTGTGCAGAATTCTCAGCTCTCTCTCAGGGGTCTCTCCCACCCAAACAATAGTATAAGTAGACACAGTACATAGGGGCAGAGGGGCACCTGTGAGATCACTGGTTATGAGTGTGTGTGGAACTAATAAAAATGTGGCATATCTTCTACAGGGAAAGACTTGTTTTAAAGACTCTCTTTCTGAGAGGTTAAGGAGAATATGTGGCCAAACATAGTTTACCTACATGAACATGTCAGAGCAGCTAGTAAAAAATGTGCCTAATAACATTTGAAAATGTCCATTTAATTCTATTTGATCATCACAGTTGAGATCACAGCTACTCTGGCTGGAAAGATAATCAATAAAGAGAAAGGGTGCATTCTAGTGCCAGTGACAGCTACCTTTTCAAGAACTGGCACTAAAGGACTCATCCCAAATACCAATCATGATTCACAATTAGCTCTCTGTTAAGAAATTTCTAACCTCGTCACCCACAACACTGTTTCACACGTGCTACAGACTAACTCAAATAAATGACTCACTATTTTCTTTACATGCCTTATTTTCACGCCTTTTCAGTTCCTCTGTCTCAGGGTTCTGATCCCTCATTCCCACTTAATCTGAATCCCCTCTGTTTTGGCAGACCTTGTCCTAGGGTCATATTCTATAGAAAATTGTAATCAATTCTCTCATTGGATGATCATCTGAATTCTTCTAATGGTTTTAACTCTTGTCTCTTCTGGGCCATGTATCACTATCCACACAAATATCTATTGGTGTTTATGTCATTCATCATATCATCTTTGCAAACTTTTCAGCTTTGCATATCCAATGCTTAAAGAATATATATTAAATGAAGGAGCTATGATAGTTTTAGACACCTAGAGTCTTGGAAAGGTAGAAATCTTCAGATTGCCTATAACTCCCAGTAGAGAACAATGAGAAAATGATAAGGGGGTGGAGAGGCTGACTGAGGGCAAAGACACAGTCTTCATGTGAGGAGTTCATTCTAACAGAGAAAAATACAACAGGTAGAAAGTCCTGCTGTGAAGAGATCCTAAGTGTATCTCACTGGAAAAATGTTGTGATCCTCAAGGGATTTTACAGCACTGTGTTTTTGTCTGTGTCATAAAATTTAGTAAGTGCTGATTTTATTTTCGCTTAATAGTAATTTGTTTTTCCATTATGGCTAATGTCTTGATTATGAGTCTACCTGGATAACTGAGTCTACCTGGATAATTGAGAGATGTCTCTTTTTTGTCTTTTCTCATTGTACTATTTTGGTTTTTGATTTTCATTATTTTATTTTTTGACTTTCTGCTATTTAATACTTATAATAAGCATCTGAAATAACGTTTTCCTTTTTTAAATGTTTGTTCAATGTTAATGTAGCTTCTAAAATATGAGCTCTACGAGTGAAGCAATCTTGTCAGTTTTGTTTCTAAATTAGTCCCTAGCTTCTAAATTACTGCTATGTTTTGCTCAGAAGCCCTCAAAATATTTATTTAGTAGTATGTATTGTGAATCAAATTTTATGCAGAAGAAAGTACAACTTAGTTTCTTATCCTGTTTCTTTCTTTTTTTTAAAAAAAATATTTTATTTATTTATTTATTTGACAGAGAGAGAGTACAAATAGGCAGAGTGGTAGGCAGAGAGAGAGGGAGAAGCAGGCTCTCCGCTGAGTAGGGAGCCCGATGCGGGGCTCGATCCCAGGACCCTGGGATCATGACCTGAGCTGAAGGCAGCCGCTTAACCAACTGAGCCACCCAGGAGCCCCTTATCCTCAGTCTCGAAACTAGTATTTGGTGCAAGAAAGTTGTTCACTATGAACTTGATGAATGAATAAGGGATTTTAAGGTTGGGTTTAAATATGTAAGGAAATGGCATCCTCAGAAATACCATTATCTTCACTGATAAAGAGCTATATAAAAGTATCTTGATTTGGTGTGTGACTGCAAAGGTCTTAATCTAATCTTAAATGCATAGTAAGTGTTCAGTGCAGCTCTGTGAATAAATGTAGAAAAAAATCAATTAGGAAGTCATCATCAGAGAGAACAGTTTATGCAGGCATTCAAAAACCAATGATATCAAGGCAACTGTATTGACGATTGTGTAGCTAATTCTGTTCAGTTTCAAGAGGTGTGAAAATTTATCATACAAATTAATTCATTATTTACAGAATAATGACGTTTACCTACCTAATAGGCTGTCATCACTGCAAGTACCATTAATCAAATATTTGCCTTCTGGGCACACACAGGTGGCTCCAAAAGGATTCAGCAAACATAGGAATTCACATACTAAGTCCAAGCATGGATTGGGCACTGATTAAAACAAAAGGAAACAAAGAAGTGCATGACTATAAGTACAATAGTTTTCAGAAACATAAAATTCAACAAGGTGAAAGGATGCATTAGCAACATTGAAAAGAAATCATATCAAATCTCTACTGGGTATATCTTATTTCAATGTTACCGTTCTCATTTATAGGTAAAGAGAAATTCTTACCCAACACCCATCATTAACAGGAAATTTATCCTGATTTACACTTCCCACAAGAGAGAAGGAATTATTCAAACATATACTTTGTCACTCTTCCATTTGACTTCTTTTTGGTAAAAGAGTTGGTCTGGGATACCGAAGTAGAGTTTGGGTTTATGTAAAACAAGTAAAGCCAACTGAAGTCTTTGGGGGACCTACTCCTCATTTTAGGTAGTTTCAGAACTGTTGAACAGACAGAAACAACTTCCCCTTGTATTTACAAAGCCTTAAAATCCGTAGGTATTTGTCTGTTCGAGACACAAACAAAAGAGAGTACTCCTTTTTTCTAAAAACTAGATTTAACATGGTTTCCTTTCCATCAGGTTGCAGTTTGTGTGCATGTAAATGTCTGCCACATTTATTTTTGTCTAAATTTCTACCTAATTAGCATCCTCTGCAGTCATAACTGCTCCGCGACTCTCCTTAGTGAATCTGTCCTTAGAATGAAACAGAAATGGCACCTAGGTAGTGAAATGGTAACTGTGAGAATGGCTTTGACTCAGTTAGAACCACCACTCAAACACCTATTATATTCAGGGCAAAGTTTTATTTATTTATGTAGTTTTTATGAAGGTGGTAATATTTGACTATGAATAAGAATCAAACACAGCTAGAGGATGATAGTGTGTCCTCATATTAACCTTGGAACTAAATGTGTCAGATCATTGGTAAAGAGCAACAAAAGTTTGGATAGGATTTCCAGAAGTTCTTAGGGGACTATCTGCAGTTTTAATCTGTTTCCAAAACTGATTTGGATAAATATCAATTGTTACCTTTCCAGACAATTGCACCAAATGAGGTTAAGTCTCTTTTTATTTGCCATAAAAGATTATCAATAAATCTTAAAGTTTCTTGAAGCGTAAACTCATACATAAAGACAGATCATTAGAATTTCAGTCACATTGTTTTTTTACTTTGTTCTTCAATATTTTTGATAGTTGTGTTTGAAACAGATCTTTCAAGAGAATTGCATCAATAATTTATTCCTTTCTAGTAGGGAAAGTAACAATAAAAATCATAAACAGAGAAAATATAGCCCTTGAAAACAGTACTCCTCAGTTGCTTTTAAAGATGGAATGTTAATGCTATGATTGTTACTTGTTATCAGTAACAAGAGTCAAAATGGCTAATGATGAACTTCAATACTTGCATGGTTTGTGTATAGACTCACAGGTTTTTTTGAAAAACAAAATGAGACTTTTTTTTTTATAACCAAGTCAATTCTAATTCCAAGAAAACACAATCAAATGCAAAATTAACTTTTGCATGATTTACATCTTGACTTTGGTGATAAAAAAATCTAGTAATAGCAACATTAAAGTTACTTAACTCACAGCATTAAGACTTTGAAATAGTTAAAATACTTTAAAATACTGTCTTTTGTCAAAAACAATATAAAATATACTTACAGTCTAGTTGTTTATAGCGATGAGATATCAAAACACCTTTTGTTTTATCAATATTTAAAGCTAGGTATTCTACTGAACCATGGCCAAATTTTTGTACTCGAAATACACCATTTTTAGATCCTGCTCCATATATATAATCTTCAAAGACATCAATCCTATGTGGATGTAACAAGCCTAGAATTTTTAAAAAGTGGAGTTATAAAAGTTGCAATGTAAATAGGTGCTCGGACTTAAAACCAGGTTTATTCAAGATCATGTAGAAAGTCTTACCACTGTTATTTAAAAAAACTTTCAGAATTATAATATTTTTAATTGTAGCTGTAAAGTTGTTAGAATTAATTTTTTTGCAGTAGGAATATGTGAAATACTAAACATATCACTCACAACATAAAAAACGTTTCCGTCATCACTTTAACCATCTGCACCACCACAAAGCATTTGCTGGGGGCTTACTGTATGCAGAGTAATCTGCTGCATAGTTTTCAGACAAAAGAAAGCTACAGGCCAGATTTATCCATTGCACACAGACAGGCAGTTCACAAAATTCTGAATTTGTGTTCTAGATCAAATTAATGATCAAATTAGATGGCCTGAATGACAAAAAGAACAGAAAAGAAGGCATTACCATTGTCTCTTTTAGAAATGGGATAAAGAAAACAAACTAGCAAATGGTAATGTTGCATACGACTAGTTTGGCTAACAATAATAGAGGCTATTGTTTTTCACATTTTAAGAAATAACTTATTTTAAGATATTTTTATGATAAGAATAATTAATCTAACCCTGGACATTGAAATGTATAACATGCAAAATGACAACATTTATCGTTTAGTTATCATCTAGAGATTGTAAAACATAAAGTGCTTTTTTAAAACTTATATATGTTTCTTCAATGTACTTAATCTGAAACAGGTTAACTTTATTGTTATAGCAACGTGTAATTTTTTTTTGCCATTTGGGTCATTATACAAAAAACACACGTTGGGTAAAGGCACAATGAAAGTTCACTTTAATTATTTTTCTTTTAACTCCTCTGCTTCTGTTAAAAAACAAGAAGCAAAGCTATATTCAGTATTTATAATATGTAAATATAAAAACTTCAAGTACATATTATAAAGAATTTGTGGTTAATAAACGAAGAGGTTGTGGTAGGGAAGGGCAGGAAACACCGAAGGGAAAGAAATTAGATTCAGCAGAAAGAACTGAGGTTGCAGGCAAAGCAAGTGTGAGGTACAGACGGTAGAGACTGAGAATAAAAAACAGGAGATGGGCATAGAGGTGGGGATACAAAAGGGCACCACGGAAGACGAGCACAGGTAGACTCTGCACTCACTGGAGGTAGAAGTAAGTTATTTTTACACACTGCTTTTCACTTGGATGTGCAATTGTTACAATGATGTTTTATTATATACAGTAATTCATTTCTGTTTGCTATCACTGCAATTTGAAATAAAACTTGTGTTCAGAGGCACTAATCTTGACTACTTGAAGTGCTCGGCTCAGAATGTAATATCTACAGAAGGAACAGAATGAATATTTTCTGAATCTGGGAAGCAATGGGCCATGTTCGTTCTATGCTAAGGAAATTCTGGCCTGGCCTTTCGTTATTCTAGTAGGAATGAAAATTATAATCTCTAGTAAGAGCAACAAGTTGGAAGGAAAAAGAATTTGAGGAAATTCAGAATGTGAAGCTTTCATATTTATACTTACGTACCATAACTCAACACTCTCAATAATAATTAAAAGATGAAACAAAAGCACTTCACAAACCTTGTTTGCTACTGACAGAGATTACTGAATCAGAGCCATCATACAGAACACTGCCAATAATAGAAAGCTCAAGGTCAGCCCAGTATATTCGTTCACTAAAATGATCCACAGCCAGACCTGCAATATCAATACATGAGGACAAAAATAAACAACAAAATAAAAACAACAACAAAAATAAAGTTGAAATTAATTAAAATTATGTTTCTGCTTCTTAATGTATAATTATGATTGATAGTTTTTCTTCAAGTATCAAAGAAATTACCCAGTCTACATCATGGTACTGTAAAAAATTAGAAAAATAATGAAATAATTACTCCTTATGTGCAATACATATTTATAGCTTACATAGAATTTAATAAGCTGTGGTAAAAACTTTACTTCACATAGGAAAAGCTACCCGAAATATCCTTCCTCTCCACACTTACTGGTCTCTTAACTATAGCTATTTTCTAAAATACTTTTCCATGATATTTTAGTTTTTATGTTTATAGTACATACAGAATTAATTCATCATTTAAATAATTTATCCAACCTTTATTTAAAATAATTCAGTGTAATTAGTTATATTTTGAGTATCTTCATAAAGGTACATATCTCAGAATATAAAAAGCTTACTCAAGACATTTTTGCCCATTTGGAATTGGACTATGGTGTTGTGAGCCACCTGTGTGCATGCTGAAGTCTAAATTGACTAAAGATTGATGTTTATAGTAGGGAAGAATGAATGGCAAATTCTTTAATTAAGGTTCTAGTTGTGCTTAAAATTTTCACTCTAATCATTAATTTTTTCCGGGACTGCTTGTCTTTATTTTTTATCATCAGTTACCTGTTAGTGAATAACAATGGGCTAAAATAAGATGTGGTAAAAAAAAAATCATGTTTTTCTACTCATTCAATTTTTTAGTTTTTAATTTCATAATGTGATTGGAGTCTAGACAGTATCTTCTCACAAAAATATCATTGACATAAAAGATGTCTTAAGTAAGATCTACAACACATGAATTCTACAATAAGTCTTCACTGCGTAGATGTCTAATTTTTGTGACATAGCTAGTCTTTATATATGATGTATTACATAATAAAAACAGTATAATGAAATTAAAATACTTTTGGCAGCTGAAAATTAAATAGCTTTCCCAACTGGAACATTCAATGAGGGCACGTATCGCACGGAGCACTGGGTGTTATACGCAAACAATGAATCATGGAACACTACATCAAAAACTAATGATGTACTGTATGGTGACTAACATAACAAAATAAAATAAAATAAAATAACAGATACACCTCCATGGCAAGGCAACTGATTGGGAAGTGTTTCTGAATTTGTGCTAATTGGATTCCTGTGTAGGTGGGTCCAGGATTTAACAATCAGAATGAAAAACAAAACACACAAAAAAAACCCAACTCATAGTGAAGATCGTTGAGGAATCATTTTTTAGTTAAGGATGTGGATCTAGCCCAAATGTAATCAAACTGAATAAAGAAATCGCTCCTCAAGTAAAATATAAAGATGTACTATGCCCAATCAGTCTCTGAAAATGACTTAACAATTAAAACGAGTGGCCCATGTTTTACTAGTTTCTGCTCAATGATTAATTTGCTATTTGGAGTCATGTTGGGAGTTATGATTTTGCTTCTTCATGTATAATTACTGGTAACATGAAACATAAAATGAACCAGTTTCCTGCTGCCCTCCATTATATTTCAAAACAGTTGTCTAAGCAGGATTGGAAACACTTTCTCTTTCACAGATGCAATATAATAAAGAAGTAGATTAAAATCAGCTGTCTCCAAAATTGGTCTTTACATTTGGATATTAAATTTGTTAAAAGAAAACAAAGGGTGTGTCATACAGTCTCATTACCAGTATTGTTGCTTTAGATTCAGCAGCAGTAAAAAAGTTCTCAAAAGTTTCATGTATTGCCTTATTAGTCTAGGCTTGTCTAAGACATACCCATCTTTATCAGCTCTGGTCACATATTTTACTATTGGATGGAATTACGGCTAGATAAAAATTATATAGCAAAGCTTTCAGATGAGTGGAGTTTGTATTCCAAAAAATCCACAAATCGATGATTTTGATTTTCCCTTAAGCCCTTTAATAAAAGAGACAGTCTTTTAAATTAAAAAGTTAATACAGGAATCAACTAACTTTTCTTGTTATAGAGATGAGAGTGAAGTTTATATGAAAGAAGAAATTCATTTCTATCTTTAAAATATCACATTTCCTTTTTGTCTTTAATAAAATACCAATAATAAAACGGGAAAAAAAAACCAATTCTCGAGAAAGTCATTTTTAGCTGAACTGGGAATGATGGATATTTGGAACCAAGTCTGTGTAAGTACAGGAAATTTAAAATAAATGCCATTTGTGCTAATCAAGCATTATGGAATCACAATTTGGACGGCTTTTAAAAGGTAAAGACACAGGCTCACTAAGTTTTAGGAATGTATAATAATGACCCTAGTCATATAGTCATTTATTTAACATCTCCCATGATATCAAGGCTATTATTACATTTCAGGGATTTTTTGAATCTCACTTTAGTTGAACGCTGAAAATTTCCAAGATCTTCCCACCAGTCCTCCAATTTCCACTATGGTCTTAAAAAAAGAGAGAGAGAGAGAAAAGAGAAGAAAAGAAAAAAGAAAAGAAAAGGAAGGAAAGAAAAAGAAAATGTCAAAGCAAAATCTTATAAGAAATGACCGTGGGCGCCTGGGTGGCTCAGTTGGTTAAGCGACTGCCTTCAGCTCAGGTCATGATCCTGGAGTCCCGGGATCGAGTCCCGCATCGGGCTCCCTGCTCGGCAGGGAGTCTGCTTCTCCCTCTGACCCTCCTCCCTCTCATGCTCTCTGTATCTCATTCTCTCTGTCTCAAATAAATAAATAAAATCTTTAAAAAAAAAAAAAAAAGAAATGACCGTAATACCAGTACGGTTTTTAAGAGAGAACACCTGGAGAGAGTAATAAATTAAAATCACTGTATTTTCAGAAACAGAGAAAAAGATTATATACCTTCTGTGCTAAAGGAAAGCCAAGATTTGTAAGGTAGCATTAACCAGCAAGTGTGCACTACCCTATTCTTGATTTAAAAGGTGATAAAAAGGATCCAAACACTGGAAGTATTTACCGCTATGTCAAATTTATTTTTAAAAAATTGTTAGAAGTATTTTTTGAGGGGCGACTGGGTGGCTTAGTTGGTTAAACATCTGCCTTTGGCTCAGATCATGATTTCAGGGTCCTGGGATTGAGCCCCACTTCAGGCTCCCTGCTCAGTGGCGAGTTTGCTTCTCCCTTTCACTCTCCCTCTGTGCTTTCCCTCTCTCTCTCAAATAAATAAATAAAATCTTTTAAAAAAGTATTTTTTTTGCGACAGGTTGCCTACCTACAGTCTTAGATTCCAAACTAAAGTTACACACACACACACACACACACACACCCTTATTTGAGTGTTAGTAAAACAAATGCATCAAGGAGTTCCAAAACAGTCCTAAGGTTTTTTGTTTTTTGTTTTTTTTTTTTTTGGTTTTATTTAAATTCAATTAGTTAACATATAGTGTATTATTAGTTTCAGAGATAGATTTCAGTGCATATAACACCCAGTGCTCATTATATCACATGCCTTCCTTAAGGCCCATCACCCAGTTACCCCACACCCAACCTACCTCCCCTCCAGCAGCTCTCAGTTTGTTTCCTATAGTTAAGAGTCTCTTAGGGTTTATCTCCCTCTCTGATTTCATCTTATTTTATTTTTCCCTCCCTTCCCCTATGATCCTCTGGGTTTTATCGATCTCATTTAATTAGAGACCTTTGTTGTCTAAGGAAAAAAGAATTTGCAATCAATAATTATAAATGGTGCAGGGCCAATGTGTACTTCTTTAATCTCTCAGAAATTGCCAGGATTTGGTAAGCTTCTAGGTATCAAATAATACGTTATTTAAATCAAACTCGTAATCTTACATGCTCTCTTACTGGAGAGAAACTGGAAATTGTCCTTACCTGACACATCATTCATTAACCCAAATGTATTCACAAGACACTTCCCTTGTACTATACACTGTAAGGTACTAGGTACGTAGCAAAGAACAAAATAGATCATGTTCCTAATCTCATGGAGCATGCTACTCAACCACCACACAATTGATTGAATCAGAAGATAAATTATGCTTTTCATTTTTAACATAGTGTCTAATAAAATAAACAAGTGTGCCATTTGTCAAAAGAAGTTATAAAACTGCACCATGAGTTAGAGTGTTAAAAATTGTGGGCATTCATCTCTTCATTCATTCAGTACATAATTATTCTTAAGCCCACACCAATTATGGGCACTATAATATTCTTCAATGTACATATGAATACCGGTAATGGTTTTGATTTAAGTTGTTTGTGGTCTTATTGGATACATAGAATATACATTAAAGAGTTCATGTTCTGCTATATCATTAAAGCAGTAGATGATGAAGTATCAACTATGGAGATAATGAGTGCTATGAAAGCCCAGAGAATCAAGGTATTCCCATCATGATTTTGGAAAGTATGTAATGGCAGTGCTGGTAGGGAGGAAACATAAGGCTAGCAAAGGGGTAGACTGACTATTCAGCTGGATAGTACAATTCTAACCTTGAAATACTTAGGGGTTACATAAAGGGATAGATAAGTTCACATCTATTCCTGTTGCTGTTCATTCCTGTGGATATCATCTATACCCTATTAAAGTACAGAGTGTAATCAAATGTGCAGCATCTCTGTGCACATATTCATTCATGAATTCAGAAATGAAAGGTAGCATTTCCAATGAACCCAAAATGTAAAGAATAACATATTACACTTGGCGGGAAACAGAAGTGCTATTATAGTTACTGATTTCAATATAATAACCTTGGAGTCAGGGCAAATATTTATAAACATATACCAAGAAAAAAGAGAGAAAAAAAATAGGTACAAACAAGTCATGTTTCTGGGAAGACAGAAGTAATGAATGTATCTCCATAGAAGGATATCTCAAGGATACATATGTATAAGTACACATGTCTCTCTACATATAATATGTACATATACATACAGATGCAGAACTATGACTAACTTATTTCCAGCTGTTCATTATCACGCTCTAGTAATAGGCTATTTACAAAATCTAAATTATTTATTATTTCCTAAAGCTTGCATGAGATTTGTTCTTGACTCATTTTTATATCAATAACATGTAGCATGACAATACTCAGGAGTTATTAATCACTGTAAAGATAACATTGGGAGATGTTTTGCCTGATGGAATAAAATCCTGCTTAGGAATACAAAACCAGCATTTCCAATGTTAAGAAAGTCACTTATTAAGCAGGGAGGCATGAAGTGAAGTAATAGATTTTTATATATGGCTTGTGGATTTTTAAAAATCTTGCAGAATTCTAACTGATATACAATGAAAAAATGAATCAAATTAACAAAATACACTAAATGACATTTTAAAATGTGAATAAAAATAATTATCAGTGCTAGGGAGTTATGGTGGACATTATATGGAATAATATGAGGCTTTAGCATTGTACACAGCACATTGTTTTTAACAATTATTCTTAGCCTGTTAGATATTAAAGGAATTATGTTAATCAATTTATATTAGTTTTAACATCTGATTTAAATTAATTGTTACAGGGCCGCCTGGGTGGCTCAGTCGTTTAAGCATCTGCCTTTAGCTCAGGTCATGATCCCAGGGTCTGGGGTGTCGGGTTCCCCGTTTAGTGGGCAATCTGCTTCTCTCTCCCTCTGACCCTCCACTTGTGCTCTATCCCTCTCTCTCAAATAAATAAATAAAATCTTTTAAAAAGTAAATAAATTTTTACAAATTCTCTATAAGGTAAATATATCATATATATTTTATAAATAAGAAATTTGATGCTCCAAAGTTTATACAGGTTGCTCAGTTTTAACTCAAGCCTATATAAATGGAGGGCTTATGCTCTTTCTGCTAATTTATATTTTCTCTGTTTAAGTCACTATAGTATACCCAATAAGGTCTACATCTTTCTTTTGAAGCTCTTCCTTCAGCGATTGTGACACTGAATTCTGTTGCTTCGTTCCAACTGTTCAAACACCCTTACAGTCTTCAGTGCCAACTGGGTCTCTTCTAAATATAAGCATGTCACAAAATTCTACCCTAAGAAGCCTCTTTGTCTTCCCCTCTGTTGTCCATCTTAACAACTCCAGCAGCTTTAAATATCAGCTTTCTTTGCTAATTCCCCAAACTTTAAGCTTAAACCCTAAGCTTTAAGCTCAAGAACTAAAATTTTCAATTACCTGTGTGATATCTCCATCTGACTGACAGCTGGGTCTCATCCACACCTGCAACATTTGCCTGTGACCGACAGCACCACACAGTCTGCTCAAGTGCACCTTCTCAAGGTTCTACTCTCCATACCTAATAATGTCACATGGCAAACTCCTCTCCACCATTACTGACTCTTCTTCTTCTTCTTTTTTTTTTTTTTTTTAAGATTTTATTTGTTTGATAGAGAGTACGAGAGCACAAGAGCATGAGCAGGGTGGGGAGGGAGGGGCAGAGAGAAGGGAGAAGCAGGCTCCCCGCTGAGCAGGGAGCCCCACGTGGGGCTTGATCCCAGGACCCTGGGATCATGACCTGAGTTGAAGGCAGATGCTTAACTGACTGAGCCACGCACCCCCATTTCTGACCCTTCTTCCTGCTCTATTTTCACTCTCTTTTCCATAGCATAAAACACTCATAACTTACTTTATAATTTACTTTTTAAAATATTATATTTTTACTATATAACCACTAGAAGAAGAGGGATCTGTGTGTTCACTCCTGTATTCCAAATGCCTAAAATTATCCCTGACATATAGTAGGCACACAGAAAATATTGTTGAAAGAGTGAATAAATGGCTATTAAGAGTCTACTGCCTATAAGTGAGGCAGAAGTTTTCAAAGCAGAGTTGCTGAGAAGAAAACTCACACATGCCCAGTCACATGGGGTAGAGAGCCTCACACCAACTCCTTTCTTGACATGTCCCTGTGGATGTCTGATCAGATCCTGGTATCTACTTAACGTAAAGCAATTGTATTTGTCATGGTCTCTGAGATCCTGCATGGGCTGACCCCTACCCACCTCCCCAAGCCTTGTCTAATGCTGTTTTCCAATTTGTTTCCAATTCATTTACCATGCTCTTTGGCTTCTCTACCTCAGGGCCTTTGGTCCCATTCTTTACTCTGCGTTGCACCATCATTCCCCATGTCTATGTCTTCACACAGTTTAGCAATTAACCTTAACCATCAATACCTCAAAAAGCCTTTCCTCCCCACTATAATTAATGTGACACCTGCTGCATGCTGCACCCACTCCTCTCTATCAGAGCCATTTACACACACAAGCACTTGTGCATGCACACACACATATACAAACACACTTCTTTGTTTTTTCTTTTTATGGTCCCCCACATTAGAATTTAAGCTCTGTGAGTGCAGGGATCCATACTTCTGATGACCAGTAGTACCTGGCAAATAGTGAGCATCCAATATTTTTTAATGAAAGAAGGGATGGATAAATGAAGGAAATAAGATAATTATATGAATGGTTAAATTTATTGACTTTTTATCCCTCTTTGACACATTTCTTATCTCTTCCACTATCCTCATATACGTTTGATAAATTCTACCATGCTAACTCTGCCTTGCCTCCCATATACATTCTCCCCTTTTCTGCTGTTACTATTCTAGTTATGTTATTCTCTGTTCTTGTCAGGACCATACAATGGATTGTTAGCTGGTCTCTTAGCTCTGTATCTATTTATTTCATTGGCACAATGCTACCAAAGCAATAAGCCTGGAGACCTACCTTATTCACAACACCCCTTGAATCAAAATTGTACAGGTTCATTATTGACCAAAAAATCATGTAAAAACACCTTGGCATGCAAAGTTCTCTATTCTCAGTTCATGTTACATTATCTATCCTGTCCCCTTCTAGGTGTGTCATGATTCCTAATATCATAGAATGTGCCATGTAGCTTTACATTGCAGCCCCTGGCTCAGAGTGCTATGTCATTTAATATATACAACAACATCTTAAGTTAGTTATTATTATCCCTTGGTTTGCTAATGATAAAAATGAAAGTTTGAAAATAATAAGTTCCTTTCTGAGATCTCATAGCTAGTAAGTAATCCCTTGGGATTCAAAACCAGGTATATTTGACTTCAAAGAGCACCTTTATAACATCTACACCATGATAGGTTATCTGCCAACCTTTCATACGCCTACCTATCCTTCAAGTACTTGTTCAAGTGACACCTTTCACACAGTTTTCCAGTCTTGGAGAGAATACCAAATACCTATCTATTACCTGCTTGTTCAGAGCTAAGGAATCATACTTGCCCTCCTTCCCCAGAGAATTGTCCTCAACTGACTGCAGCAGCCTCGATTGGGAAGTTAGAGCCCAAAGGTCAACCAATGACTGATGGAGCATATAAAACAGGACCCCTTCCCTGCCATGGGATTTATGCTCCAAAGCACATCCCCTGTGGCTCAAGCCAAAATGAGAGTTTACCTGAGACACAGTCTTTCTGGCATCTTTCCCTTTCTCTCTCCATCTTTTACAGGTTTCTCCTGAATAACACTCCCGTCATAAATAACCTTTACGAGAATTCCTGTCTCAGGCCTTCCTAAGAACCTTCTAACAGGCAATTCTATAAATTGCTGCCAGAATCCTTCTTTAAAATGAAAATTATGTTACATATACTGTGATTATGTAAGTTAACATCATGTAAGTTGTTAATCTTTTTAAAAAATTAATTGTAGGTGATTAACATAACATAATAATAAAAAAATAATTTTGCAACTTTTCTGTAGGTCCAGAATTAATTAAAAATTAAAAAAATAAAAAGTTAAAGCTCTTTAAAAAAATGAAAATAATGTTTGAGCATATTATGCCACTTGCCTCTTCAGTTGCCTCCCATGTCTCTCTCCTCTTGAAGGAGAATAAAATTCATTCCTTAACAGTGTGTTTGATGTCCCAGATGATCTACGCCTAGCTATCTGGGCACCCTCACTTCTCCCATTTTCCTGAGTTGCTAATATGTTCCTAGGTGTACTAACATTCTTGCTGTTCTTGACACATGCTAAGCTCATTCCTAACTCATAACATGCTGTTTCCTCTGTTTGGAAAGCTCTTTGCTCACATATTCACATAGATTGCCAACTCTATGATGTTCTCTTCTCAAATATCACCTTTCTAGAGACGACTTTTTTGATAATCCATAATTCTACACTCCACATAGTGCCCATTCTTTTGTATATAGCACTTATTAGTATCTGACATGATGTATATTAAATATTCTATCCTCTGGAGGAAGGCAAGTTTCATGAGAGTTGGTAATCTCTTCACTAGAGTTAGAACTTGTCTTCAGCATCTGGAACAATTTCTCATACCAGGTGGGTGTTCAATTAGTACTCGTTAAATCAGTGACTGGAGACAAACTTATGTAAATGAACTAATTCCCAAAGACTGCTCCTTCCCATAAAGAGTAAAAACAATGTAGTTGAAGGAAAATCCTACGACACATTAACAGTTAATAAGAATGTAAGTGCCAAATAGAAATAAAATTGCAACTACATAAGATACTACAAAGCATAGTTATTTAATAATATGTGTTCTAGAAATGTATTCTCTCCTTTGGGGTATAGTGGGCAGGGATGTTGTGTGTGGCATGAAATCCTTGTGGCTCCTGCAGTTCTGAAAATGTTTTATTGTTGAAGAATTGTTAAAGTTAGACCTTATAAGGTGGGTAAGATTCACCTGGGTGCACAAAATTCAGAAGGGCATTCTAGATGGGGAGCCTGGGAGGCAAATGCAATGGGAAAAAAACAGGCAGGCAAAACAAAACAAAACAAAACAAAAAAAAACACACAAGCTCCTGAACAGTCCTGGGGGTATAGAGAGTTTGGAGTGGTAGTTTGGAAGATATAGCTGGGAAGGATATTAAAACCCAATTAAAAAGAGCTGTGAATGAAAGGGCAAGGAACCATGACGTCTGCCTTTTACAGAAATTATTTGTTTTCCCACCTCTTTGCCCATTTAGTTTATGATCCTGTAGGAATATTATCATCTATCCCAGCATCATTAACATATACAAGTAAAAATACCCTAATACATTATAAACTGTCAAAATTCCATGCATGTGAAATCCTACAAATGGCCTTGCAACTTAAGCAATTTTCAAATAATATCCCCATAATATCACTGGCAGTATGATAAGCCCTTGACTTTCAAGTTGGAAAAATACAACATGAAATGTTAATGACTTTCATAAAGTCATACTATAAGTTATTTTATCTGCTTGTAAAAATGATTATATTGCCAACAAACCTAGAAAGAATTGTAACACTAATATGCTGATCATATTGCTCCACATTCTAGACTGTGTCAGAAATACATCATACCTGTGGGTCTTTGCAAATTCTTTTGTACTAAAATCCTTCTCAGAGTACCGTCCATTCCTGCTTCTTCTATGTGGGAGTGGTCCCCAACGACAGTCCAGTACATCATCCTGACGAGACAGGTCAAGTTGGTTAGCTTGCAGATAGTGCTGTTATAACTCAACTTGTTCCCCAAAACAGTTTCTCTTCAGACTGTGTGCATCAGAATCACCCCAGAGTCCCTGAAAAAGCAGATTCCTGGATCCTACTCTAAACCTACAGACTGGGAACCTCCAATAAGGGCGGGTGATTAGGAGTTTTATTTAACATTTCTCTATTTTCCTTTTTGGTCCTTGCCTATAAATGAAAAAGTAAGAGGAAAAAAGGAACAATTCAAGCAAAGGAAAGGAAAGATTTGTGTCAAAATTGTTTAAATTTGTTCATACATACACCTACATCTTTTATTATCACAAATAGCCAAAATACTAATACTCTACACTTCATATGTTCAATATTATGGTTAATGTCTTGAAAATTCAATCTTAGGTTAACAATACAGGTTATGCGTTCATTGCAATGTCCATATAAGACACATACACATACCTACATAGAATGTATAATGTAGCAGCCTTTCAGGAAAACATATATATTGTGTCACCATTTGGTGTGAAAAGGACATGCTTTTGTATAGAAGTAGAGGGAGTTTTAGAAGTCTTGTGAATCTATTATATGTTGAACACTTATTATAGAAAGAAAACTACAGAGCACAGGTGGGAAAAATATCTAAAAATGGATATGCATATCAAGAAATATAAATAGCCAGCTCATTAACCTACCCTCTTTTAGGATTTACAGCAATAGCATAGGGTTCTCCAGCCATGTTTGTTAAGAGTCTGGTGCAGTTGGGGCCATTCAGCTGCCCCACGTTGATAGAGTACCTCAGACTGGTCCAGTGAGTGGTGTAGTAACTGAACCAGTGCATTCTAGAATGATCAGTCCAATAAATATTTCCAGCAACCCAGTCAACTGCAATGTCCCTGGGCCTTTTAAATTCAGGACACTAGGAGAAAACAAAACAACACCACAGTATTTTCAAAAGCAAAGCGGTAGAGGGGAGGTCTGTATACATTGATATTTTACGGGAATAATATCAACACGGTCAGGTGTTAATTGTTACACGGGTTTTTTAAATATCAAAAATGCTCCATTTTATTCTTAATTTTTATAGATATTATTAATTTCACAAATCTTAAGTGCACAACTCATTGGAGTTTAACCTAGCACTGCCTTTGTATAACCACCACCCTGCTAGAATATTTCTAGAATTATAGAAGCTTCACCTATAACTTCTCCTAGTCAGTATTCCTCGAGATTAACCATAATTCCGATGTCTAACAAAATAGATTAACCATAATTCCGATGTCTAACAAAATAGAATAAACAAATTCATATAAATAGTATTATACTGTTCTATTCCTGACTTCTTTTACTCAACATTGTATCTATGAAATTCATTCATGTTGTTGTACATGCCAGTTACTAATACTTTTTTATTGATGGGTAGTATTTCATTTTATGAATATGCCACAATTTTTCACCATTTTACTGATGATATCCATTTGGATTATTTATAATTTTAGGCCACTAAACCAAAGTCATGAATGTTCTTGTATATGCCTTTTGGTGGACACAAACATTCATTTCTGTTGAGTATTTAGCAAGGAATAGAATTGTTGAGTCTTAAGGTATACATATACTTAGCTTGGATAGATACTACTAGCATTTTTTTTTTTCAGAGTTTGTACAAATATACACTCTTCTCAGCAATTTAAGGAAGTCCCAGTTGTTCTGCATCCTCACCATATATAATTTGATTTAAAAATTGCAAAAATGTGTTAGTACAGATGGACATATTTAGAGAGATACTGTATTCAAACGTATTTTAAGGAAAGTTACAATATCTGTCATTTATATTAAATTTACTAGCTTGGATTTTCTGCTTTATATTGTATTATTGAATTATTGTGAGACAGAAAAGTAAGGGAGTTCTTTGCAAATAGACAGCAAGGAAAATAATGTATGCTCTGTGCCCTTCAATTAATTTGATCACTTCCAGTAGGAAATAGTGTCATAATTAATTTGACATAGTCAGGTTTATTGTGCATAACCAAAAGTGAGAAAGGATTCCCAGGGGTATTATATCAAGAATGGAAACAATTATTTGAAGGTGATTATAACTAGACATGTGGTCAATGTGTAAGAACATCATTAGGACCTGGCAACCAGTGGAAATATGGGTTTTTAACACATGACAGTTTCTTGTGTGGATTACTAGTGAACGAATTCTATTGAAGGAGTGAGTGGACTTGGATTAAAAGAAGAGAAACTAAACTCAAAAAAAGAACATGAGATATCAATAAACAGGAATTGCTAGCCACTGCCTGCTGTGAGATTACTGGGCTCTCAAGGAAGGAAAATATGGCCTGAACTAAACACAGAACCCATAGAAATTTCTAACGACCTTTATTATCAGTCTTTTCACCTACTGATTTAAAAACTGAAATTATGAAATTTATAGTAACATATTCCTCAACTCTAACAATAAATACTATCCATCTACCCAGTGATAGCTCAGTGATGTGTAACAAAAAGCACTCTGCAATACAATATGCTTTAGAAACAGTATAAATAATAGTCACAGGTGGGTAGAATATAAATATTTGTCCTAGCCAAACCACAAGATTATTTTCAAATGTTCCAGTATCATTTAAATTAACGGTAATTTTTTTCCTGTTTTGGCAGCATATAAAAGTAAATATATGAACAATGGCATGGGTATGTCACGGTAAGTCATAGATTTATAAATATGACAGACAATGAAGAAAATAACCATTATAAGCTGGTTAGGGTCTGTTGGAGCATATTTATCATTTTCTAACACTAGTGAAGCGAACCCTCAGCATGCAAAAAAATATATTGGTTATCTAGCATGAGCATAGAAAAATATCTAGTTTCCCTTTATCAGATGTAAATATATACACATGATTTCCTATCCTAAGAGTATACTTGCTAAAATAGGACACATTCCATGCAAAGTTCCACTTTTTTGAATTTAGGATTTTCATTTTGTTTTACTCATTATTTTTTCTAAAAAAAAAAAGTCTGATTATCTTTCCAATCTATACTTCTACACCTGGACTGCAGACAATTAAAAACCTGAATTCTTTATTTTCATAGAACATTCAGAAGTTTGATTAAGTGATCAGGTAAGCAGACTGGTGAAGATTCTACTAATGGCAAATTCTAGAAGGATAAATCAAATTTATGTCACATTACTAGGGTAAAAAATATGGCTTAGGGGAAGGGAAAAATGTTACTTTCCAATGCTAATCACAAAGAGATACTGATGGAGTCATTTAAATCTATACATTTATTCTCTGGTTCCCTGATCAAGGAATCCCTAATGTCACTCCAGTATCAACTAAAGTAGTTAGAATATGGGGTAAAGGACATCACACCCAATAAATTCAACCTATGGTCATAAATCATCGGTGACAAGATGATTCTCAGAGAATAATGGCATCAGGGTGAAGATGTTCCCAGATGTTCATCTTCACTGACTTCACAACATACTGAATGCTCAATGATTCTCAACACTGAAGAGAGAGGAACTGAACAGAAAAAGAACAATAACAAGAAAGCAACAGGATGCTCCCATTGTCAAGGAAACTATGGCCAAATTAGGAAATCACCCTTTATAATGAGTTCCATAGGAATGAAATAATCCCTCTCTATTGCCCACAGTTTGATCAGGATTGTGAATAGTATTAGCATATAAAAGGGACTCTAGTATTAAATGGATGTTGGCGGGGGAGTGGAAGGTGGAAATTCCTGTTGGATCTTGATATAATAAAAAAAACAATTTGTGGAGAGGTTCAAAATCAAACATGTGAATACAAAAAGTGGGCAAACACAGTAAAATAAACAGGTTCTGGGAGAGGAATGGAGTCTGACATGGGACAACAGAAAACAGGAAAGCTAAGCCATTTGCTTCTAAAGAGGTGAAAAACAAAACAAAACAAACAGACACATCAGATTCAAAAGAAGAAGAAAATATAAAACTCTCATTGCCCCTTTGGTTAGCTCACTAGACAGACAGGCCTGTGAGCTAGAGGCACTAATGAAATATGTCATGTTGAAGAGACTGTAGAGGCAAGCAGTTACCCTGACAACAAAAGGCGTTGCTCATATTATTGCACAAAGTGGAAGACACATTTTGACTGCTTTCTCCAGGCAGATGATTTCTTTCCTAATAAGCTCTCTAAATACACAGCCAAAGTTTTGAGGCCTGAGGCATTCTTCTTTGTGGAGATATATTAGTCCAATGAATGAAACACTTAAATCTTACAGAAAAATTGGCAGACTTGTAACAAAATTAGAGGTTACTACTTTAAACAACTAATCCTTTACAGCTGTGGATTGTAAGGTATCTGTCACAATTCCAGCTTCAGGAAACTAAAGCTGTAAGTCACTGGAGACATTTGATTTAAATCAAGGAAAGAGGAAAATCTATGCAGTGGGACTTCAAGCATTTGAACCGTGGAAATACTGTCCTCTTTTTAAAAAAAATTCCTATAGGGCGCCTGGGTGGCTCAGTTGGTTGAGCGACTGCCTTCAGCTCAGGTCACGATCCTGAGAGTCCCAGGATCGAGTCCCACATGGGGCTCCCTGCTCAGCAGGGAGTCTGCTTCTCCCTCCGACCCTCCCCCCTCTCATGTGCTCTCTCACTCTCTCTCTCTCTCTCATTCTCTCTCTCAAATAAATAAATAAAATCTTTAAAAAAAATTCCTATAGTTAGCAATATACTTTAAGAAAATACAGTTAACACAAGGGTAGATTGAAGTAGTCACATATTTTATCTATGTGCTATTTTTTTCATGTAAGAAAAGAAAATTTGGCTCATTTTACTAAAGTTAATTATCCTGTAATGTAAAGCTATTAAAACAGGGGCGCCTGGGTGGCTCAGTTGGTTAAGCGACTGCCTTCGGCTCAGGTCATGATCCTGGAGTCCCTGGATCGAGTCCCGCATCAGGCTCCCTGCTCGGCGGGGAGTCTGCTTCTCCCTCTAACCCTCCCCCCTCTCATGTACTCTCTCTCTCATTCTCGCTCTCTCAAATAAATAAATAAATCTTTAAAAAAAAAAAGCTATTAAAACAAAGCTGTAAAGCCACTCTAAAGTGTGTGTGCGTGTGTGTGTGTGTGTGTGTGTGTGTATGGTGTACACACACTAAATGAAAAGGCTATTTACACTTTTGGCCTATAATATATGAATCAGATTAAATTCTCATAAACCAGGAAATAGAAGTAAAATAATGACTATGCAAATTCTGAACATTACTAAATTATATGGCTTAATAATATTATAAGATATGTGGATAAATATTATTTCAATCTAGAAGCTCATATAGCAATGGGGAAATCCAAAAGAACCAAGAAAAAATTATATTTGGAGTCAGAATGTGTAAGAGTTCCAAAAACACTTCAGGAAGGGAATCCCTGCCTTCTATCTACAATTTATTCTGAGGAACAGATTATTTCAATTTGAGTAATTTTAAATCTTTATTTATCTACATTAAGACCATGTCTACCTGGCACAAACTCCTCTTAGGGGGGAAAAGAAACTAAATAAAAGTATGTAATTCTTGGACAATTTCCAAAAAGACCACATTTGTCTTTGGATTATAGACTCAATATTGTATGTGACTTTGTCTTTTTTTTTTTTTTAGCATACTCAGTATTCTTTAAACTTATCCATCATTTACCACCCTCCCTCCAAAAAAAAAAAAAAAAAAAGAGAGAGAGAAAAGAGCAAAACTGGCTCTCAAAACCTTCTTCACACTATTAGGGTAAAAAAAAAAGATATGGAAGATTAAAAAGCACATTAAATTTGGAATCAGAAACTTGGCGTAAAATAATCCTAGTTTCTCCATAAATTATGTGATATATAAAATAAAGGTTTTGGATTAGATGATCTGTAAAATTCTTCAGACTGTAAACATTAAATTATATAGCAGTTTAATAATATTATCCATTCTATGTAAGCCTGCATTTTACATAGCTTTAAGGGTATATCTAATGCTAATAGTGAATTTTCATGCATTAGTATGTGAAAAATTTGTTGGTACTTATGGGAACAATTTTGATATCATCCCCCAGAATTAAGGAATAAAGGTGTCTTCTGACATTTACAATTTAAACAAGCATAACACTTGAGATGGAAAGCAGAGCTATCTGAAAGTGGAGATTGCAAAGTGGTAGATTGAGGACTAAATTTAAGTTCAAGTAAACAAAACTTTTAGGTATATTTTAACTTTAAAATTAAGATATCACCTTAAAATCAAGTTTTCTTTTTCTTTTAGCATTTACTAATGAATCATTGAACATTATATCAAAAACTAATGATGTAAAAAAAAGAATCAAGTTGTTTTTTTCTTAAAAATTGAGGATATATAAGATAGTATATAAAAAGCAGGGCAACATTACAGAAAAACAGAGTCGATCAGCTGCTGCCCCCTGATTTAATGGAACATGTATTGAGTTTGCCTCTCTTACCTGGGTCCCTAATGTTATGTCAAATCTGTTTCACTCATTTATCTTACCCATATAGCTGGTTTGCAGCCCATGCCTTAAAGAGACAAAAGAAGTTGACCTTATTGGATAAATCATGTATCAATAAGAAAGGGAGTTAAGACAGCAATAAACACATAGAAAAAGAGTCACAGAAGCAAATGTTGATACTGTCTCCAGAATCATTAAGTAAGCATCTTGTGGATGACAGAAATATTCAGTATATGTAGCAGATACATATATATGTGTGTGTGTGTGTGTACATATGTATATGTATATAATTATGTACAAATTTGGCTCTTATAAAGAGCTTTTATATAAAGAACTTATACAGCTCAACACCAAAACCCCAAATAATCCAATTAAAAAATGGGCAGAGGACATGGGAAGACACGTTTCCAAAAAAGACATACAGATGATCAGTAGATACATGAAAAGATGCTCAACATCACTAATCATCAGTAAAGTGCAAATCAAAAGCACAATATCACCTCACATCTGTCAGAATGGTTAAGATAAAAAACACAAGAAACAGTAAGTGTTGGTGAGAATGGGGAGAAAAAGGAACCCTCTTGCACTGTTGGTGGGAATGCAAACTGGTGCAGCCACTGCATAAAACAGTATGGAGTTTCCTCAAAAAATTAAAAATAGAATTACCATATGATCCAGTAATTCCACTAGTGGGTATTTACTGAAATAAAACTAAAACACTAATTCAAAAATGCTCCCCTATGCTTATTGAAGCATTATTACAATAACCAAGATATGGAAGCAACCTAAATGTCCATCCATGGATGAATGGATAAAGAAGATGTGGTGTATATATGCAATGGAATATTACTAGATAAAAAAAAATGAAATCTTGCCATTTGCAACAATGTGGATGGATCTAGAGGATATAATGCTAAGTGAAATAAGTCAGAGGAAAAAATGCCATATGATTTCCACTCATATGTAAAATTTAAGAAACAAAACAATTGAACAAAGAAAAAAGGAGGAGAAAAACCCAATTCTTAAATATAGAAAACAAAGTGGTGGTTGCTAGAGGAGAAATGGGGGTGGGGAGGGATGGGTGAAATAGGTGAAAAGGATTAAGAGCTTACTTATCATGTGATGAGCACTGACTAATGTATGGAATTGTTGAATCATTCATTATATTATACACCTGAAACTTACATAACCCTGTATGTTATATACTTGAATAAATACATTAGGCTCTTGTAGTTCAATGTATCTCATACATCAAATATATTCACATTATAAATATGTGTGTGTGTGTGTGTGCAACAACGCTGAGTTTTATACATCATTTTCTGGCTAGCTTCATTAAAATTAGTTTCCTACTGTCTTATCATTCCTCAAACAAACTAACATTCCAGTTTATAAGTCTAAACAGAACCTGGAATAATAATGAAGTCACCTTGAATGATACTTCTTGGGCATTCAATTGACTTTCTTTAGATAATAGTCAATCTTTCTGTGAGCCTGTCCCTTCAAACAGTAACAGTTGGTTCAATTTTGAAAGACTCGAAAACATGTTATTTGGGCTAAGATCTATAATGCCTAAGCAAGACCAATGTTAATGATAGTAATAATAATGAAAATGATGTCTTCTTAATAAAGGACCTTCTGTTCACCGGGATAATTAAGAGAGGCAAAGGAAAGAGCATGCTTGAAGATTCTGAAATGAAGTTGCATTCCTGGAAATTAAATATAATGTATTTATGGCTAGGAAAAAAAAAAGTGTGTTTGTGGGTATATATGTGTATGTTCACAGGTGTGTAAGGAAATGGGAAGGGTATGGTGTAAGATGAGACTGATATCACGGAGAGGCTTATAAACCAATGAGTTTTCAATGGAAAACCATTGGAAGGATTTAAGTGGGGGAGATATGATGATTATATTAATGTTTTAAAATTATGTTGGCTATAATGTGGAAAATAGCTTAGGACCGGGGACAAGAAGTGGATACAGGATAATCAGAGGAGGCTTACTGAATGGACCTTAGAAAGGAAAATGTGGAATTGTAATCTGAATTTTTGTGAGAGAAAAGTGGATAAAAATGGGATATATCTGGAGATAAAAATATTTGATCTTATAATGAATTGAAAGCAAGGATGAGAAGAATAACTTGTAAAGTATAATTTTTCAAGATCAATATACTATTGCCATGTATACCAAAGATTTTCAATTAATTTATTGCTTGTAACCCTTAAAAAATACTATGTACCTACTTTATGACAGATCCTGTTCTAGGTGTTAGGATTACATATAGAAGTGGGCAAAACAGCAAAAATACCTGCCATGGGAAAATTTACTTACAGCAAGGTAAGGTTCAGAGGAAATAATAAATGTAGTAGGTAAGTAAATTATATAGTAGTTTAATAAAGATATGTACTGTGAGAGTGAAAAAAAAAAAAAAGAGTAGTGTGTTGAGGATCCAGGGTGGGAGTGGGACAATAGATTGCAATTATCGATACATTATGTATCCATAAGATGGCATTTGAGGAAATTCTTGAAGAAGTTTAGGAATTGAGCCATGACGGATATCCAGCTGAAGAACACTTAGGCTAAGAGAACATTTCAGGAAAGGCCTTACATTAGTAGGTACTGATAGGTTTTACAAATACCAAAGCATCCTTGGAGAAGCATAAGGGAGAAATTAATAGGAGATGGAGTCAGAGAGGAGACCAGACCTTTTAAACCTTTGTAAGGATGAGAAATTTGTCTTTTGAATGGGGAACCACTAGATATCTTTGATCAGAGATGTCATGTGATCTAATTTATGTCTTAGAAGGTGCATTCTGGTGATTGTGTGGTAAGTAAGAAGGAAAGCAAAAAGACCAGTTAGGAGGCTACTGCACTAAGTCAGAAGAAAGATGATGGTGATTTAAAAGTAGGTATTTAAAGTCAAGCTGATGTAAGGTAGTTAACTCCTAGCATATGTTGAAGGTACATTCAATAGGATCACCTGATTTGGGAATTATGAAAGAAGGATCAATAGTAACTCCTAAGATTTTTTTTTTAAGATTTATTTATTTATTTTGAGAATGGAGGGGCAAAGGGAGAGAGAATCCTGAAGCAGATTCCCCACTGAGTGCAGAGGCCAACATGGGGCTTGATCTCACCACCCTGAGATCATGACCTGAACCAAAACCAAGAGTCAACCACTTAACCAACTGAGCCACCCGGGTACCTCGTAACTCCAAGATTTTTACTTTGAGCCCCTGGAAAATTGATTTGCCATTAAATGAGATTGGGGAAGTAGATTTTGTGAATCATGAGATGTTTATTTTTAGGCATGCTATTTTGGGAACATTTTTTAAAATCCTCCAGCTCCCTGTCCTCGGGGAGTCTGCTTGAAGATTCTCTCCCTCTGCCCCTCCCCCTAACTCAAGTGCACTCTCTATCTCTAAAATATATAAATAAATCTTTAAAAATTCCAAAAGAAAAAGCAAAGTAAGCAGTTGAACAGAGCCTGATAGCAATTTGGTAGCTGTGAGCATGTGGGTATGTATTAAACCATTAAACTATATAAACTCTATAAGGAAGTGAGAAAAGGTAGAAGAAAGAGGATCAAGGTCGGGGCCTACAGGCATTCTAATATTCAGAGGGAAGGAGAAAAAGATGTAGCAAGAAAGACTCAGGTGAGAAAAAATGAAGTAAGAGACCAATAAAAGAATAACTATATTGGTGATTCATCTTAGAATCATTTTCTATTTCAGGGTTATTATTACATAAAATGATGTAACAAACACAAAAGATCTACTTAAAGTTTGGTTGGAGAGACTGATATTACTATGTAGAAAATGGTTTCTCAGCTATTGACATTTCAGTCAGGATCATTTCTTGTTATGAGGAACTAGCCTATGTACTGTAGAGTTTTAAGTAGCCTCCCTGGCCTCTACTATGCTCACCGAATGCCAGCAGCACTCCTCCGTTGTGACAATAAAAAAGTATCTCCAGACATTGCCAAATGTCCCCTGTGGTGGGAGATCATCCTCAGTTGAGCACCACTGATGTAGAACTACTGAGTGTTCTCTGATGTCTGCTTCCTCTGCGATTTTCAGCATTTGTCAAGGTCCTTAATTAACATCTGTCACGAAACTTACTGAATGCTTCTTTGTCCTCATTTACTTGATCTTTTGGCAGTGCTAGAAATATAACCTCAATCTCTTTCTCAAAATAGTCTCCTATCTTAGCTTCTGTGACACTACATTCTCTTCTATTCTCCTAATTCACTTCCCACTCACTGTCGTCATTTTAACCTGGCTTCAGAGCTTGGTTCCAGGCTTCTTTACTTCACCTGTACTCTCTTCTTGGTAATCTAACCAGGCTTCATGGTTCTAGATATCTTGTCTATTCTTCTATTCCTTAAAACATATCTCCAATCCAGAGACTTAGATCAAGCCTTGAATACACCACTATTTGACAATTCACTCCTACAACCCCTCACTTAGATCTCAGACTTAACATGACTGAAACCAAACCCACAATTTACCGTTTTCACTACCCATCAAGTTGTAAAATCTACGTCTTGAGTCCTTCCTATACTCATCTTCTACATTCATTCTATTTGCGAACTTTGTTAAACTTATACTCACTCCCTTCCATTTCATTGAGACTATAATACTACAACCTACCACCATTTGTGCTCCAACTTGGAGCACAGTCGTCCTATGTGGTCTCTTTCTGTTCCAGCTTTGCCCCCACCAAATCCGTTCTCTACATAAAAGTAAAATAGTTGTCTTAGACATAAATAAGATGACATTACTTCCTCCTCATCTTTTAGGTCTTCACTCAAATCTCTTTAAATGGGCCTTTATGGAGCATCCTATTCAAAGAAGTCTTACAACACTTGAGTTTTTCTTTCTTGGTCCATTATGTATTTCCTTCAATATAATTTTCAAAATTAGGATTTTTGGTATTTATTTATTTATGAATTTACTTGACTTTGTCTTTGTTCCCCAGAATATAAGCTTCAGGAGAATAAGACTTTGTTATTATTTTGTATCCTAGGAACCCAACACTAAACCTAACAAACAGGACTCCTTAAATAAAGCTTTGGGTATGAATGAAAAAATTTGACTGGTTCACCTTAAAATGCTATACAATATGTTCAATAATATCCTTAGAATTATTAATTGTGGAATCATATGTTTTATATATTCCTATAAGATTTATGTTCAATAAAATTTTGAATATTGATCACAACTGTTACAGAACCATTTAATGCCAATCAGCATACATTGTTGAATGCCTGTCTTATGCAATCAGCAATGAGCACATAATGGAAATAACTTAATGATTTGACAGTTTTAGATTTCCTCCAAAGAAATCATAATAAATGATTGTAGTTGTTAAATGGTTTGAATAAACTCAGATGGTTTGAAAAGTATTCTTGAGAAGCAAGTGTAGACAATTTCAAGGTAAAGTTATAATGATTACCATAAATTTATAGTAATTAAGAAAATTAATTTAAAAAATGGAAAAAGAAACTATCAATTTCTACTAGTATTCCAATGTCCTAAAACAAGACTTTGTTTTTTGCTAAAACTTGTGTACACACATGAACTTTGTGAGCACACAAGCATACCTATGCACTTGTGTGTGTGTGTGTGTATGTATAGGTGTGTATGTGTGTGTGTGTGTGTGATGTACACAAACCCATATATTGGGGTTTGAGGTTTATAACTAGGTCCCCAATTAGAGATGGAAACCTATTAAATAAAACTTAGTTGGATATTTTCTTAAAAGCTCTCAGGGAAAAATAATTGCCTAATCAACTTACTGAAGAAAAGATATGATTATTAATGAATAAAACTATAAGCATTTTCATTCTGAAATCCTCTTTTGCATAATAGAGAATATGCCAAAAATGGTATCTCATATTCACTTCTCAAAATTAGGTAGATCAGATAAACCATTTGTTTTGCTCAGGAATATTTAGCTATTTAATGGTAAAAATCTAATCTGTATTTTTAAAATCATTTGCATTTCTCCAAGCATTGACCTACTTTGTCATCAAAAGTACCTACTTTAGTACTTCATACTAAAAATGATAAATTGCCAGAAAGTATGTATAATTGTTGCATAATGCTATCATACTCTGTTCTGACTACTAAAATTCAAATTCAGAAATCTCATTATGCTTTACATATAGATTGAATCATGTCACCTTTTATGTTTTAAATTATTTAATTTTCTTAAAGGAAAAAAAATACATCCATTTTGTATAGCCCAGGGGGCTAGAAAATCATAAGCATTTCTATCTGTAAATAACTTAGACTGCATTTGAAATTTAAATTTATCATCATAATTAGTATTCAAGGCATTTTCACAGATTATAGAAGAGTATTCCCTTCACGACTTCCAAAAAAAGATCATATTGAAAATTACCTTCCTTTAGAATAGGCTTTGGTTAACATTTAGTTGTCTGAGTAATATTCTTCTAATTTCTGATACAACATATTTCCTACACTTTACTGAGATGGAAATATTCTATTATTCTGTAAACACAAAGCATCCTCTTCAAGACATCCTGTTATCCCATGGCTAACACCTTCCATTTGGTTCACTGGTAACCCCCTCTCTCTCTACCCCCCCCCCACCGTGCTCGCTCTGTCTCTCTCAAATAAAAAAATCTTTAAAATATATAAGATATATACAAGTAAATAAATATATAATATACAAGCAAAATATACACATTTATATATTTCTATGCATTAAGGATAAAAACTTAGTTATCAAACTATAAGCAAATTTGGCTTCGGGTCTATAATAAACTCTGTTCACTAGAAGAAACTGGTTATATATTAATTATTAATCTCCCCAGACAAAACTAAAATAATTATCAAATAATTTTCACTGAAAAAATTATGTCAAAGATGTATTTTTAGAAAAAAAATTCAGAAAAGAGTAAGTTGCAAAATTTTTCATGTGATTACATGCATCTTAGAGAAGAACATCTTGTCAATCATCATCAATACCATCATTGTCATCATCAGAAGCATCATCATCATCCTGTTAATAGCAAGCGTCTATAGAGTACTTATTATGTGCCAAGAACTATTAACACTAACATACAATCAGTATATGCATGTAAATATATATATATATATATATATATATATATATATATATATATTCCTCACTAAAACCTCACGAAATAGAGAGGGCAGAGCAACTAAGAGGCTAGTAAGCAATAGGAACAATATTAAAACCCAGGCAATGTAACTCCACAGTACATACTCCTTATCACTTCATTAATTAGTTACCGTCAGAGCAATGTTTTTGCAAAGCAGACTGTGTGTTACAGATAAAGAAAGCTAAAGCTAGTCAAGACTAAACCAGCTTTTTGGTCTGATAGCAAGTGAGTAAGTGAAGGAAGGCAGAGGGATCTATTAGATTTTTTGCCTCTTTCCTAGAACTGTTCTTAATAGAACTTAAAGGTATTTTATAAAACTCTATTTGGTGGAGGAGGAGTTGAAGAAACAACTCTGATATATATGGATTTTTTATTTATTTATTTATTTATTTTTTATTCTTATGTTAATCCCCATACATTACATCATTAGTTTTAGATGAAGTGTTCCATGATTCATTGTTTGTGCATAACACCCAGTGCTCCATGCAGAATGTGCCCTCCTCAATGATATATATGGATTTTTACTCACAATTAATTTAATCTAACCTGAATTAGAAAGGTAATATAACTTCATTAAAACCAGATTATTGCTATCTACCTGATAAAAATGTATTCCAGCTTTCTATCAAATGGTATTCATGCAGTTCTAATCTTTATGGTAGATACCACCGCAAAAGGTAGTAAGGACTTCCAGATAGGTACCTCTGATTCTTTTCGAATACAAAGCTTCAATTATATCCTACTGTGATAGCACTTGACTTTTTGGTTGTATGGGAATGGGCCAGGTCTCATAAAAATAAGTATTTATCTGTCATTTTTCTCCCAGGTTACCTCAAAATATAAAATGCACAATAAATTGACATGCCCTAAAACAAAAAAGGACAGTCTACAACCACAAATCTAAACAAATGCTCTAGTTTATTTTTCTCAAAAGGAATAACCATGATAATCAACATGTCCATCATACACCAGCAAACAATATTGCTCTGTTTTGGATGTTCCCTGAAATAGAGTTATCAGGAGTCAGAAGAAATGGTTACACAATTTAGTTGATCTCCTGCCCTAGAAGAGAGGTATATTTCTCATATTGTTAAAAATGAAATAATATTCCCTGCATATTTTGATAGTTTATTTTCTAACATAAAAACAAAGTAATGATTCCTGATCTTATCTCATGATGAAAAAAACTCACGTTCATAATATAATGCTAAATAATACAAAATATAAAATGTGCTAGAAATATTAGGTATTATTCATTACCATTCTTACATAGCTAAAGCAAATGTACTTAAAGAAAACCATAATATATAATTAAATTATATGCAGCTGTGAGAATAAATGAGTAGGGAAATGTTTGATTTCTGTATAGGGAGAATATTGGGAGAAATAATTGAATATACTAATTACCTCCTATAATCAGATATTGCGATTGATAGATTAAAAAAATAGGGAGGTGGAAAAGTATGAGCCTTCAAATAGTCAATGTTATTTACTTACAATCAAGCCACTGTTTGCTTGCCTTTTTTCTCTGCCATGGATCCTTTTGTAGAAAATTCCGCCTGGATTAAACTGAGTACTCCAAATAATCATATCTCTTTGATAATATACATCCATCCCTGTTATCCTTGAATTATGTTCAATATGAGAAATTTGTTGATGATCGCCACTGTAGTTGAATGGATATATAAAACCCAGGATATCAGTGTCATTAGCAATGTAGAGAACTTGATCTTCAGAGCCTGGAGATTATTATAATAAAATACAAAAATAAAGTAAATTTCAACTAATGTAAAAGCAATAATTGCACTTTTAAATTATTTTGAATTATTATTCTTAACACAGTTTCTTGCTCAGTAAAAATCAACCAATTTTATATCATGTTATAGTCTCTATGACTTATTTCTAATACACACTTACCTAAACATTTCTAATAGTTATTGATGTAGGTTTTCCCAGGGCAAAGCTTACCTTATGACTAGAAATTAGGTATTTGTAGTAGATATCCTTTTCATAAAGAGGGATCTCTATTTGATAAATTGCAATACATTATGTTCTAAAGCTTCGATCCTCAATATTCAGATGGTATATTGTGTACTCATTAAGCATCAAACATTCCTGAGCATTTAGTTTATGCATCGAGTCATCATTTTCTTAGGTTAAGAAATGAAAATTAAGGGCGCCTGGGTGGCTCAGTTGGTTAAGCAACTCCCTTCGGCTCAGGTCATGATCCTGGAGTCCCGGGATCGAGTCCCGCATCGGGCTCCCTGCTCAGCGGGGAGTCTGCTTCTCCCTCTGACCCTCCCCCCTCTCATGCTCTCTCTCTCTCATTCTCTCTCTCAAATAAATAAATAAAATCTTAAAAAAAAAGAAATGAAAATTAAGGGGGGAGAGTCTTCTTCTAATATTCATATATCTCAAATATTCTTTTATTTTTATTATAAAAAGATGTCAATATTTACTACATTAAAATACCATAATGTCAATATTATTTAGGATCTTGTTAGTAGATCCCTGTAACCTGAAGTTTTGAAACCTACAATACAAAACTAATGTCATTTGCATATTGAGACAAGTAAAAACCTAGTGAATTCTGAATATACTAATTAAAATATTAATAAAACCATAAAGATTGAATTGCATATACTCTATCTGCAAATTAAAAAAAAAAAATTGTGAAGTGAAGTTCGCCCTACAGGTTTAATAGTTCTTACATGGTTATGTTTGTCTACTCTATGGCAGGCACTGTGTTAAAACTTTCATAATTTATCTCCTCCTCTTATGGAAAGTAGGGATTCATATTTCCATTTTACAGATAAGGAACTGAGGCTCAGAGAGTTTAATAACTTCCCCAAGGCCACATATCAGAAAGAGGCAATGCTAGGATTCAAATTCAAGTACATTTACCTGTCCGCCCATCCTTAATCCACTATATCATGTTATTTTCCACCTGTAATAACTGTCTTATTAACATTGTCCAATCATGCCCTGTAACTAACAATATCTGTTACAATATTATTTAGTAAAAACTAGAGCATGAAAATTCATACCTAAAAAAGTCCCAAATACCCAGTTTTTTTAAGTTTTAAAAATGATATTCTTAAGTAAACGAGGTCTGAATTAAAGCAGGATTTTATTTTAAAACCTTTTAAATTCCAACTCAAAATTCCATTCTCCTTATAATGCTAACCTTTAACCTGTTATTTTTATCCATCGGTATAATAATATTTCTCAAATACACTGAGAGCAGGCCATAAAGAAAGATACTTTATATTCTATCACATTGGCTTATAAACTTTTCCCTCCTCCTGACAGATTTTTCAAGCACAAAAGTGATTTGAACAGTAACCATGTATTTGGCAATCATATCTATAAACCATCCCAGATTAGATTAAGAATGACAACAAACCAACTTGGCAAATTAGCCAATATTAAAAAGAGATTTATTTATATTTTCAGGCATGGAGCTATTGCTAAAATATAATATGAAGCATCATTTCCCCCCATAAGATATTTATAGCAGTTATAATAGCATTTAAAATCATTGTTATAACCTTACCTTTTGCTATGCAGGTGTTATTCCTTTCCTGAAAATTCTGGTCACACACACATTTATACGACCCTTCCATATTTATACATTGGTGGGAACATGTGCCAAACACCAAACATTCATTAAGATCTAGAAGAGAAGAGCTTAATATAGCATCACCATACCCTCAATTAGTGCTTCCATTCTTCCCACATTTAAAGAAAGACAAATTTTTCTTCCTTCAACTTCTTATTTCTATTTCTTTTATTGCCTTTTTAAAACTCTCAAGTGTGTGATTTGCTGTGTCATATTTTCTGGCCATAACAATTTTTTTTTACAATAGTTTCACTATAATAATTCATCAATTGTTTGTACATTGCTTTTTAACCCACTTAACACATTCAAATAGCCCTTTCAAACTTCCCTAGTATTTTCATTCACTCAAACGAACACTTCTTGAGGTTTCCTTTTAAGACTGTTTCTGACGATCTACCTCCATACCTTTGTACTATCATATAATGTCCTATAATCCCCTTGCCCACCTTGACGTAGAGAATTTTTACTAATCTCTCAAAATCCACCTGAAGTGAAACCTTTCTTGTTTTCCACCAATATATACCCATCCCATAGTTTCTCCACTGTCTGGTTGTTTCTCTCTGATAGCACTGTACCTACTATATTTCACATATGTGGCCATAGATTCATATCCCCTACTTGACTTTCAGCCCCTTTAGGGCTTAAATTATAATTAACTTTTTATTGCCTGCATGTTACACAATTCCTGGCAAAAAAAATGAAGATACAGATACACATGTAACACACGTCTGGCTTCATATATATGAAGTGACGATGTTACAAGAAGGGCTATGTGAAATAATAGCAACAAAACCCTGAATATCTGCAGATAAATAAATCCATGTACATCATATGTAATAAATAAATCACAGGCAATATTCTGTGGCTTAGCACATGCCTCTAATTTTAATGGCTTAAGCAGAGCCAACAGTGACGTCAGGTGATTCTGGTGAATTACTACTTTCTCTATTTTCAGTCAGCTTAATTCTTCCACTCTTTTTATCACGTTGCCCTCATTATGTAATAAATCTGTGAGATACATCCTTCTTTTGAGTTGGAAAATTCAAGGATAAGCACAGCAATAATAATTATCTTTCATTTAGTTCTCAACTGTGTTCCAAAGCCTCAGTGGTAGAGATCAGGAATTTCCCAGGGACACTTGGAATGAGTGGCAAGGCTCAAATTCAGGCTTTCTGATTCTGTTGTCTCTACCAAGATACTTCGCCCAAGCTGAACTTAGGCACTCTCACGATAATTCATTTCTGTGTTTGATTGAAATATAGGACAAAAAGATAAAGAAAACTGTATTGTTAGCGAATACCATACCAGGGACAGAGCAAAATATATCTTATCCGCACTTGGCCATCAAAAAAGTATTACAATATTGGAGCACTGGGTGTTATACGCAAACAATGAGTCATGGAACACTAATCAAAAACTAATGAGGTAATGTATGGTGATTAACATAATAAAATAAAGTATTGCAATAAATAATATTTGATTTGTTTGACACCTGTAACTTTGAACAGTATGCTATTTGATTCTTTCGTTTCTTTCCCTTTGATGTGGAATCAAAATAAAAATCTACATGATTTGATAAAATTTCGCCTCCTTCACATGGCCCTATATTGGCCAGAATCACCATTTTCTCTTCATCTCTATACTAATGTCAGGGGGCCTGGCTCACTTTGTTTGCAGAGTATGTGACTCTTAATCTCAGTCCCACATTGGGAGAGATTACCTAAAACACACCCATGTGCATACACACACACACACACACACACTCACTAATGTTGATACCGTGAGCTTTCGTAGGGGGTGGAAGAATCTCACACATGTCCAATACCTAGAACAGTGCCTGGCACACAGCAACTATTAATCCATTGCTACTTCTCTGCTGCTATGTTCTGTCATTTGTCTTCCCTTTACATATTCTAATTAAAGTATTTTGGCTCTAGCATCACATAGTGATTTCTTATTCTCTATTTGAGCTATATATAAGAAAGGCACAAACACATTTGAATTATTTGAATTATGAATCAAAGTAATGTCTTTCCCTTCCTCCATACCAAATCAAATTGCTTTTCCTTACTATCAAAACTTCCTTTAATAAGGATACAAATTTTATTGGAGTGCAGAAGTTATTAATTTGCACAAAAAAAATACTGGATTTGTAGCAACTTAAAATGAAGAGTGAAGTTGCAGGTTTTATTTGCCATAGAATATAATTAAAAATACAGGGCCCTGGGTGGCTCAGTTGGTTAAGCGACTGCCTTCGGCTCCGGTCATGATCCTGGAGTCCAGGGATCGAGTCCCGCATCGGGCTCCCTGCTCGGCAGGGAGTCTGCTTCTCCCTCTGACCCTCCCCCCTCTCATGCTCTCTGTCTCTCATTCGCTCTGTCTCAAATAAATAAATAAATAAATAAATAAAAATTAAAAAAAAATAAATAAAATAAAATAAAAATACAGAAAACTTTGAGAATGGGAGTTTTAAATTTTGTAAGTATATACAGGAAATAGAGCCAATTATTCACAAATAAATGTTGGAAATTTAATGTTATTTGAAATTAAAATTTTGAAGAGGTTGTGTGTATGTATGTGTGTGTGTGTGTGTGTGTTTATATACAATTGCTAGAAAGTTTCTGGGGAAAAAAGAAATAATCTAGCCTTGAGAAATAATTTACTTTTTAAATTAAAATAAGGGCACCCGGGTGGCTTAGTGGGTTGAGGGTCTGACACTTGATTTCGGCTCAGGTCAGGATCTCAGGGTTGTGAGGTTGGGCTCCACACACAGCAGGGAGTCTGCTTAAGATTCTCTCTATCCCTCTCCCTCTGCCATTCCCCTCTTGCTCTCTCTAAAACAGATAAATAAATCTTTAAAAAAGTAGAGAAACCTAGGCTGTCAGTTTCCAGTGTTCCATGTTAATGTAAAAATAAAATGCCATGCATAATTCAAACAAGTATATAATTCAAAATGTACATGAATATGACATGGCCACACTTCTTTCCCTGTTTGAATATAATTAATTCATTTCAATAATCTCATTTTGACTGACACAATGCAAAATCACTTTTCTTTATCCAAGAATAACATGGACAGTAGAGAAGGAAGCTGGTAGGTGAAAGCATTTTACAACTTGAATTTACCCTAGATAAGCCAGACTTAGACAATTTAGGTTTGGCTCTAATTACAATAATATCAACTTTAATGGAGAAACTGGCAGTAAGCACATAGAGGTCTATATTTCACGGCTCTCTAGCTAAAGCCTCGATGTATATTATATTTACCTATAATTTACTATGAGATCCTGATCTCAAATAAGTTGACAGAGATTTATTTAGATCCTGTCTTTGAATTTTAGAAGGCACTCTTGATAATATAAAGCACTGTTTGAGACATGGTGTTAGGACAAAAGCCCCCGTTCTCTAAAAGTGAATTACCTAGGGCAATGCCCCAATACCACAGCTCAAGAGAAATGGGTCATCATAAACACGTTCTTTCATGAAGTGCCTCTAATTCTCCAGTAGTTCCTGAACCAGCGATGTTGTTATTTGCATTTCAAAACAGAGTTGTAACAGTACAATTGAAATTCCTGCAGGTCTGAATCTGCTATAGAAAAGGCTTTGTAGCCTCAGAGCTGGTTAGTTTAGCCATACAAACAAACAGGCTCTTGACCCCAGGGACTGTCACTCTTGTAGGTAAAACGGTATCCCGTAGATACACACCAATCTGATGAAAATCAATCCCATGTCATCTCACAATTTAACAGCCTTGTGAGTCTTTTATAACCTAAAGATTTAAGAGCAAGCTGTTGAGGAAATGTACTATACCTTCACACTGTCTGTTTTTCATGTTTCTCTGAAATCCAGGCTTACAGCGACAAAAAACAGATGTTTTTATTTGATTACAATATGCATCATCTCCACATGGATTCACATTATCTTCACAGGTATATTCAGCAGGAGCTAGGATTTAAAAATGCCATCAAAACTAATATAATTCTAATTCCTGAAGTGGGAGTTTACCTTTTTTCTTAATTTAAAATTATATTTATTATTCCATAGATAACTTTTTTTGAATTTATAAGATTATGATCTTCTCTCTATATAAGTCATCATTTCTTATAAAGGTATAGAAGCAGATAAAAAAACTGAGCTTATTTACATTGAATGTAGTTTAGACCAAACTGCCAATAGCTGATATTTACAGCTGTATTGAAGTACACTACTTTGTAAAAGGAAGTCAAGAGTCAATGTTTCTAATGACAAGCTATCATTACAATGGTACGATGTATGAGTACTACATTCTTCTCTAGGAACCAAAAGGTTTCCTAGATGCTACCTAGAAATGTAGGCATCAAATGCTAACCTAAATTTAGTATTCAGGAATTCAACCAAGGGTACTACCTGTTACTCAAACAAGTAGGTTAAATCATTAGTTCTTAAATGTTTTTAGCCTGGAAATATATATGAGGAGCAACATGCTCCAGTGGTCACGGGCTGTTACACAAGTTAGTGTTATGTGTTATTTGCCATTCCCAGCATAGTAGTTGCAATTTCATAATTTATTTCCTATTCCAGAAAACATTTTAGAATGCACAAAAAAATGAGAGGGACAATTATTATAAAAATGATGTTGAATTAGCTCTATTTTACTTACATATATCAATTATTTTGAAATATGAAAACTTTAATTATCAGAATTGTAACTGTTATTAATCCCCACTGACTCTTGAATATCTTATAATTAATTAAAGCACACCAATGGAATTATACCTCAGTTGAGATATATGTGGCCATATTAAGGTGGGTAATGCTTCATCAACCCAGTGAGGAACAATTGGGATGCATAAATGAGAAAAAGTGAAAGACCCCATAATAGGAAGCATTTTATGACTTTTATAAGCAATCCAAGTTTAGAGTCATAAGTTTGGTTATTTTTCTTAATACGAAAAATGAGATATCAAACATTAAACACAAAAATAACCAAGGTCTAATAACTCAAATATCATCACACTCCAACTGAATAAAACAATAATGTCTTCTTTAAGAATAACTTGGCAATGGATTAAAATCTTAAAACACTGAATAAATTACTAAGACCTTTGTAAGAATCAAAAATATTAAATTTATATTTTATAAAATAAAATATTAAGGGATATAGACTTCTTTGCTGACAACAAAGTCTGTAATTGGGTATTGGGATCTCAGGTTCAGCTCTAAGAAGGGTACTCACTGTGAAATCGAACTTTCCCACCTCATACTTTCTGATATTAATTTAAGTGGCATTCTAAGACTGCGTTGGCAAGGGCTTACCAAAAAGAAAGTATACTTAAGTACGTTTTTGAAGAACAATATTTTCTCACATCAGTAGAGAAAATTTTAGTCATGTTGAAGTAGAAATTGAACTTGCATGTTGCTACACTTTAACAGAAAATAAACTCACTTATTCTGCAGCCTTGTTCATCTGAACCGTCTCCACAGTCATCAAGTTGATCACACTGCAGGTCCATGGGGATACATTTTTTATTGCTGCAAGCAAACTCATCTTTTTTACATGGTCTTGCTTTATATGCAAGCTTACCTATAGAGTCATTAAAAAATAATTAATGCTTCATAGAATCAAAACAAATTATTGAGTACATTAACACATTCAAGATTTTACTAAACACTATCAGAAATATGGCTCCACAATCCTTTCTTTGAAGCTCTTGGGCCAAATGAAAAAATTCTGAAATTCTGGACTTTTAGAAAAGTAACAGTGTATTTACCCTATAATAAGTAACACTGTATTTCCACAGGAAAATGTTTGAATATTCACCCTAAGTGGGACTTTGTTTTTAAAGTAATACAAACTGCTTCAGACCAGTTCACGTCAGGGTTTGTCACCAAATGATTTTGCCACCTACATTAGTAAAGCATTTGGTTTTAAGAGTTTTGTTAATTTCAGAATTGTGAAGAAGGGATTGTGTATACAGACACACATTCTTTATTAACACTCTCCCCTCAAGGAGCTGTTTAACAGAGAACATTTTTAAACCACTATGTTTTTTCTCTCATGCAGTATTTTCTGAAAAAAGTTTGTATAATCAATGGAGATTTACAGACTAGTAGAGACTTTGGATAAAGCTACACAGCTCTACTATTCAAGTGAATGCTAGCAGATTATTTTCATACCTTGTCAGAGGAGCAAGGGTCTAAAAAAATTACCCTTAGACATGCCACATGGAAAATATTTCTTTTTAATTTTTTGAGCCCCCAAACCATTATATTATCTTATAGCTGTCACTGAATCAATTATTTCACATTAAATGGATTTACCACCACAGTGATCTTCATCTGAGTTGTCCCCACAGTCATCAATCCCATTGCACATTTGCTCAGGCTGCAGGCATATTCTGTTATTTCTGCATCTGTGAGGTCTTGTGGGTGGGCAAAGAAATTTGACTGAAAAAAAAGAAAAAAGCAAAGCAGCTCCTTTGGGTACACTGACTTATGTGGAACCATCCCCCCCCCCTTTTTTGTCTTCCTTTTTTTGTTTTGTTTCGTTTTTTTTGTTTTTTTGTTTCCTTCTTTTCAAATCCATAATCTGGCTTTTCTGAATATCTTTTGTTGTGGAAATTGCCTCCATGTATGTACTAGAAAATATGTGATAATAGAAGCTATGATCCTCGTTATTTATATTAACTACAGAAAAGAGTGCACAGCTGAAATGAAATAAAGTAAGAAAAAGAGACAAACTTCATGGTCTCATTTCCAGATGCCTTATCTTAGCTGACTTCACTTGGTGTACAAAATTAATTTATGCCTGTGGTTTATACAACATGGCAGGACACTTAGCTATTTGAAAGAGCAATTTCACACAGGATAGAGCTTGAGAAAGCATGTTACAGGTCCAAATCTGAAAATAGGTCATCCAGTGGAAAAAATGTCCCAACAATACTATAACTGTGTTTCCTACTCTGTATCTCTGTAAACAAATGTGTAAATATGTATTTAAGTCACATAGGTGATCTTTGTTATTTATGTTTAATTTTTGTGGGTATATGTATCTGTGTGTGTGTGTGTGTGTGTGTGTGTCTTAAAGAGACAACAGTGAAAGCCAGAGAATTTTACCTTTGTCCTTTCAATCATTATCTAATCTGAAGACTTCCACCCCTAGAGTAGGAAACATCTCTCATGACACTTTATCCTTACATGTGGAATATTCCAGGGCACTTTCATTGGTTTCCTGATCTTCTCACTCTTGAATTCTCTGCTAATATTCTCATTCATTCTCATGGATTTACTTGACACTATACCCTTAAGACTTTCAATTCACTAATTCTAGTGTCTCACAATTGATTATAGGTTATCTCCTCAGGAATTTCAAATTCAATAAGTCCAAAGCTCCATTCTTTATCAAATTCCCGTGACTTCCTTCTCCCCAAACATAAGCTTTGTGTTATTTCCATGGTTGAGTTAGTAGCACATCAGAGCTGCACGTCTGGGGTTATTCTAAATGCATTCCTCTTATTGACCTTCAACTCTTACTAGTCAACAAATCCGGGTAATACAGTCCCCAAACTTGTTTTCTCTCCATACATACCAGTTACGATAGCTCAGCTCTTCACTATCTCTTTCAGAGAAAACCGCAAGAGAATCCTAAATGTCTCTGTTTCATTGCCCAACCTAAGATCTTCCAAAAGGCACCAGAACAACCCACCTTAGAACAACCCACATTAATTAGATCATCTCTTCCATAGTTATCCAGCATTTTCAGAATAAAATTTAAGATACTTCACATGGCATAATAGACTAATCATTACTTTGTCCATGCCACTCTTACCGACAAATCCCTTGTCACTCTTAATATTCTAGCAATACTACTTTATTAGCTCCTTAAATATGCCATACTTCTTCTTGCCTGACCTCCTTGGTTTAATTCAAATCCAGTTCCCACTCCAAGCATAGTTCCTCCCCTTTAGGTCTTTTAGGAATATCTCTTCCATTTCTCAAACCCCATGTTATCTTATGTTTAAATATCCCTTAATTTCCTACTTTAGCTTTCAGAATTTTGTTACTATATCTTCACATTCTATTTTTAAAAATAAACTAAAAACAAAAACTATTATTTTGATGGCCAGTCATTTGATTATTCATTTTTCTTATTGCTATTTTCTCATCAAACTTGTAAACATCATCCCCTCCCCAGTTTACTAATGATTGTAGCACCTTCTTTCATCATTATTGCTCTCCATCCAAACTCATTTCGACATCCTAGATGACTTCAACATCCACATGAACAAACGAACCAATAGCTGTACCTCTTAGCTCCTTGAGTTTTTCATACCCAATGACCTTTTACTCTAATTCACCTAAGCCACCAACTATCCTAGAAAGTTGCGAATATTGGTAGATTTCAATAAATTTATCTTTTTAATTTAGCCAATGTTATTTTGTGTTGCTTGCAGATAAGAACATTAACTGATGTAAGTGCAGCTGGATATACCATTTCCTACAATTGCTTCATATACAAAGTCACTAATTTGAATGCTACAAATTCTGCCCAGTATTTCTTATTTTCCCAAATTTTTAATTCAACCAGTCTCATTAAATCCTTTTTCTGTCTTAGGTGAAACTTTAGCCCACTGACAGATCTACCTTTTCCTATTCTCCAGTGTTTTTGTCTTTATTTCCCTCTCCATTGACATTAGATCCCATGTCTATCTTTTAATTTACTCATTTGACAAATATTTATTGGTAACTTATTATATGTTGGACACTGTTCTAAGAATTTATTCAGAAACTTATTTTAGTACAAATAATCTGGATTATCTGTCCTTTTTCTCTTTTTCATTTAGTTATCTAACAAAACCTTAAGCTTAGATGAATAAAACCATCTGCTATTCAAATGTCTGCATTCTGGGAAAACCAGGAATGTTGCAGATGATCATGCCACAAGACCAACTGATATCACAAATATGAATATTTATTAATGCCAGATGGGCCCTAAATATTACTTGGAAATCATATATATCTATATCTGCATATAGATATAAATACAGATATATATGTATATATGAATGGATAGATATGGATATAGATACAGAAAAAGTATGTCACTCTCTTACCCTTTGCAATAATGATTCAAATCTGCATTCCTTTCAAAATTTCTTATAATAACAACCTTCCATATTCTATATATGAATATACTTCCTATGGCATATATTAAAAAGTAGAAATAAAATGATGGGGAATTTGTTATCACCTTATTATATAATTGGACATCCACCTGCATCTATAAATAGTCTATCAATTCATATCAATATTTTTAATAACAGAGAAGGGGTGACTACTTATATCTAAAACTAAGTTTTCCTCTGCTCTGAAACTCATTTTTTCCTATCTTTTCAGGAACCATTCCATCTTTCTTGATACATTTCATTACCTTGGTATTTCTTTTGCCATACTTTTTTTTTTTTTTCCAAATTATTTTGTGGTAATTCACCTGAGTCTCTTCCAGCGGTTCTTTTTTATTTAGAGGTTTGGTGGCCCTCGATATTCTATCCTAAGTTCCTTCTTCTCTTATGCCTTACTCCCCCCCCAATCCTAAGTCTTACAAAGTCCATAGTATTCATTACCCCATTTTATTCTCTCAAATTTATAATTCTAGACCATCTTTTTAAGCTTTAGAACCAAATACCTAGAGCCTACATGAAATCTATACGTGAATGTCTCCTCAAATGTATCTCAAACCAGGCTTTTAATCTTTACTTGCAATACTGTTCCTCTTCGAATGTTACCCATGTATTCAACTGAACAAGCACAAACACCCTACAAATTATACTTAGTAACTTCCTCTCCCTTGCCCCATATATCTAATCTATTATTTAATCCAATTTATTTTGCTTTTCAAATCACCTTCAAGTCTGTGTATATTTGCCATCACGTGCTATCATTATCTTAACCCAAGCTAGTAGCATGGCTTGCTTAGAGTATAGCAATCAATTATCTTACCTAGCCTTGCCCCTTTTTATCCAGTATATGTGAAATATAAATATGGCTATATGTCTGTTGTACTTAAAGCTTTTTCATATTCTTTTAAAAAAATAATTTGTAAAAAAAAATTTATTTATTTATTTATTTATTTATTTATTTATTTATTTATTTATTTATATCGTAAGCAGGCTGCACGCCCAGCTCGGAGACCAACACAGGGCTCGATCTTATAACCCTGAAATCACTACCTGAGCCAAAATCAAGAGTCAGATGCTTAACCAACTGAGCCACCCAGGTGTCCCAAAACCTTTTAGTATTTTTAATTACTTTTAGGCTAAATCTAAAAATCCTTATGAAGACTCACAAGATTCCAGACTCTTCTGTGTTTTCAGTTTCATCCTAAACCAGTATCTACCCTGTTCTGAACTCTCCAAGCACATGGATCTTTCAGTTCCTCCAATAAGCTATCGTTTGCTCTGCCTCAGGTTTGTCTGCATCTTGTTTCCTTTGCCTACAACATTATGTCACCCACCTTCCCTCCACCCCATCCCTTTCACCTACTTGGCAGTCATATATCTCTCAGACTCAAACTCAAATATTATTTACCATAACCCAAGATTGAATAAAATCTCTCTGTTCTATACTTTTATAACTTACTCTACTTTTTCTTCAATGCACATATCATAATTTGTAACCATATATTTTTGAAATCATTTGAATCCCTATTCCACTAGATTCTCAGTTCTCTGACATCAGGGTCCATGCCTGTTTCTCTCATCATTATATTCCCCAAAATAATAACAGTATCTATCCTAACAAATATTTATTAAATGAATGAATGATACTTTTCCCTATGCTGTTCATAATGGCTATGCTATCTTTTCATTTGGGTTCTTCAAACTGTAGCTTTCTGAATTCCTCCTTAGGCAGAGTTCATCTTATTCCTCTCCATCTTATCTGTACCTTTTACTTAATTCCACCATTGCTTGAAATATAATGTATGAAAATCTGATTTGTATAATCAGAATAAGATCTTGTCAAAGAGGGGCGCCTGGGTGGCTCAGTCGGTTAAGCGTCTCCCTTAGGCTCAGGTCATGATCCCAGGGTCCTGGGATCGAGCCCCACATCGTGCTCCTGGCTGAGTGAGGAGACTGCTTCTCCCTCTCCCTCTGCCTCTTTCCCTGCTCATGCTCTCTCTCTGTCTCTGTATCTCTGTGTCTCAAATGAATAAATAAAATCTTAAAAAAAAAAAGATCTTGTCAAAGAGAACCATGTGTTGTCCTTTTTTTTTTTTTTTTTAAATCCCAATTACTTAGCACAGTCCCTGGTACATAACAGCTTGACTCAATGTTTATACTGATGACCTAGGGGAATGTAAAAACATGCACAGAATCAAGCTGGTTGTATTTTAGGTTTTCCAGCAGCTGTGTGGCATGTCACTGAGAATCACTTCCTGGCCCTAGAAATAGTCCTGGGGATGTGACCCTGGAGCCTCACATGGTTAATTAGTTACCAACCATTTCCTACTCCACTCACTAGTTGTGTGCTGAAGTGGAATGAAGGTTAGAAAAAATAATATATATATGTGCATATCTATCTATCTATCTATATCTATATCTATATCTATATCTATATATACACACTTTATAAAAATAATTGGTTCTGGCTTGATATTGGTATAAAAACTCATATTTTTCCATGGATTATAATTCAGAAATAATATAATCTCTGGTGATTCTCTAGAATCTATTGTGTAAGATTATGTAGAACTAAAACTGAAACTTAGTTATGTCTCTCATTAGTTTTGTCTATAGAGAACACTTCCCAAAGACTGTCATTTTTAAGTTTTAAATCTTTTTTTTTTAAACATTTTATTTATTTATTCATGAGAGACAGAGAGAGAGAGAGAGAGGTAGAGGGAGAAGCAGGCTCCCAAGGAGCAGGGAGCCCGATGTGGGACTCGATCCCAGGACCCTGGGATCATGACCTGAGCCGAAGGCAGACGCCTAACGATCTGAGCCACCCAGGCGCCCAAGTTTTAAATCTTTTTAAAAATAAAGCTGCCTCTGTGTTTTGGATTTTTTATTCAATTGTAACATCAATAGTCAATGTCATCATCTATCAAAAAATATTGGTTTAACTTAGTGCACCAAATAGAACAAGGAATTTAAGTATATACACTCATGCTATGTTTTCTTTAATTCACCTGATGTGCTACTTAATTATATCCAAAGTAGTAGTATTTTTCTTTAAGTTAGAGGTAAAATACTTTTTTACTGAGATTAGATAGAATAAGAAGAGACTAAAAATGTTTGCTACCTATAAGAAATCCTTTACTTTGGTGATATGAAATTAGATATTTATAGTTGCTGATTGCATAAGTACACCCCTGACAATTTTCAAGAGTCAGGAGTAACTTGAATTTGAAGAAGCAATAACTTTTGTTAAGATTTTCAGATTGAAATGTTATATAACTCCTAACTTCAGTTCTCTGCCTAGGTCTAAATATATATTAAATATATATTAATATATTTATATTTATAATATAGATATGAAGAAATAACATAATATATTTAAATGTATTAATATATTTACATAACAAAATATATCAATATGCTTGCATATTAAAATATATCAATATATTTACATATTATCTCCATATGTATCTCCCTTCTCTGAACAACATTGGTCTCAGTAGTGGGTAATTTGTGGAACTACATGATTTTATTTTATTTTTTTTTAAAGATTTTATTTATTTATTTGACAGAGAGAGACATAGCGAGAGAGGGAACACAAGCAGGGGGAGGGGGAGAGGGAGAAGCAGACTCCCCGCCGAGCAGGGAGCCCGATGTGGGACTCGATCCTGGGACTCCAGGATCATGACCTGAGCCGAAGGCAGTTGCTTAACCAACTGAGCCACCCAGGCGCCCTACATGATTTTATTATTCACATTTTTTTCCATGTACTTCTCTGTCCAAGAAAAAAATGTTTTATCCTAAATAACCAATTTGGTACAAAGCCAAAGTCCTTATATGAACCTTACACAATTCAAAAGTTCAACTACTCTAAATCTTCCCAGACAGACCATAAACTATCTTTTGAATAGTGTTGACATGTGCAAGTTCAGATTTAGGGGGCGTCTCTGTAAAGTCATCAACTTTGGACGGGGTAATCTCTTATTACCTGAACAAAAGCTGTATCTGTCTCTACCTAACCCCAGGATGGCAGACTTTGTGGTTTACCTCACCACTTCATTGATTCACACCAGTACATTAGATCTGGAGGTGAGAGTATAATCTAGACCCACATGAAATGCCATACCACACATATCAGGGGCTTCATCAGAGTTGTCTCCACAGTCGTCTTCTCCATCACACACCCAGAAATGTAGTTTGCAAAGGGAATTATTGCAGAGAAACTCATCTGCTCTACATATATTTCCTCCTTTATTTTAAAACAAAACAGAAAAAGAGACATAGAGATGTAGCATAATTAATGCCAGTCAACAGGACCCATATTCCTCTAGTTATCTTAGCATAGTATCTAGTTTTTCACTTCCTTATATTTTTTTTCCTGTACAGTACTAGGGACAAGCAGTATCCAAACTTTTTTTTTTTAAGTTACTCATGATTTACTTTTCAAAACAATCTGATATTACCCAAGTATATTATATTTCCTTTAGAAAATACGGGTAAGATGTTAGAAGAAAGTTTTTTCAAATATAAATTATCTTCCATTTCACATACTTTTCATGTTACTGTAAAGAAACTTAGATTTTAAATAGTATTAATTTTCAATGTAAAAATTGTATTGTTCTGGAAAGAAAAACACTTTCAAAATTATTAGATAGTTCAATTCAGTTATATCTGGAAACTAACAAACTGAATTGCTGAGGACAGAATAACCAATAAAAAGTTTTTGCAATCACAGATAATCAGTTAATTTTATAACAGAATTAGAAGTTGGTGATGTGGTGAAATATTACAGTTATACTTATAAAAATTGTACAGTAGTGTACCTGATTTTTTGTGTATTTTGTCAATGTTTGCATTTTTCTCTTTTCACAATTAAATACAAATCACCAGTAATACAAAGATATGCTCACTCAAAATTAAGTATATCTATCATATGCAAAGGAACCAAAATACTAGTAAGCTCTGGTTGTTTGTCTAGATATGTAATAATATATAGTGGAAACTGCAATCGTTGGGGAAAGTAACTTGATGGGAATTCAGAATTAAGATAAATAAGATTACTCTCAGAGAATTTCACTACCTATTTGAACCTCATACATAAGATAATAAATATGGTTTCTATATTAGATAGATTTGATGACTGAAGGTATTAACATATTTAAAAGTGGATATGTTTATTAAAACATGGGGCTGGGGAGTGATAGTGTTCATCTTTGCGAGACTAGAAAATCCTGGAAGGAAGCATTGTTCATTTTGTGGATGCACTCTGGAGGGAATAATAAGCCTAGGCTTATGAGGGTCAAACAGCTCATCTTGTTGAGTTTTGACTTGTATACAAATCTTTAATAATTCACTGACAATAGCAAAGATTTAATTTAGCAAATGACAGAATGAGACTTGGATTTTAGCATGCTAACAATAGCTAGAATGTGGAGAACTTGGAAATGAAGGTAGCAAGAGTAAAGCCAAGGCTGGAGGAAAAAAGGCCAATTTGAAGAAGGGTTACAGCAATGCAGAAGAGAACTGTTGGTACTTGATTTAGAGTAGCTGTGTTTGAAAGTGCTTCAGGAAATGGAATCCTCAGGACCTCATGGCTAAAAAGATGAAAGTGGCAAGGAGAATGAGCAGTCAAACATAGTACTCCATTTTTGGTTTATTTGGACCATTTAGTGAATGTTGGTATTGTCCAAAAATAAAGGAATAGAGCAGGAGGGGCAAGCTTAATAGAAATAATGACACAATTCATTTAAGATACTAGGAAGACAACCATGTAGTGATATTTAATAGGATAGTGGATAAATATATCTAAAATATAAGATAGGTTCTTAGCTGTAAATATATAGCTGGGAACAATCAGAATATAGTTGTTATTTGAAATTTAGAACAAAACAGAAGAAATCAGGAGGAGTCTGCCAAAGAGACAGAAAAAGTCACCAGAGTTGTTGGAGAAATACCTGAGAAGTGTTCCAACAAGAGGGTAGTAGTTAGCACATTTATATAATGCTAAGAGAGGAGGTTCAGTGAACTGGTGGTGGATTTAGTGACGTGTTTGTAGTTGATTATTATTAGATGAAAGAGTAGTAGTTACTGTAATCATCCATCCCTTTCAGGAGTTTGGCCTTAAGGCGAGGAAGAAAGGAGGAAGTTAGGTGAATAAGAGAGCCTGGTAGCTTGTATGGAGTAAAACAGGTATCTGATATATGTTAAGTCCTTCTGAGAATAATTCAGTAGACAAACTAAGCTTGAAGATACAGAAGAAAGAAAATCTAATTGATACAATGAATTCCTTGAGAATCCAGAAATTGTGAAGGATTTGAGATCTAAACTAAATTAAAAGGATCATCCTTCGACTGGAGGTGAAACAAGTCTCCCATTTCAAGAGGGAGGAATGGGGGAAAGGTTAGGCTAGGCACAGCAATAGATAGATTTGTTAATTTGGTGACCAGATATTGAATAAAGCTCAAGATTTTTAATTATTTCTGTGAAGTATAAGGTGAGGAAGAAATTCAACTTTTTAAAAACTTGATAGGGTTCATGGTAGAGAGAGATGATTAGGGAAGTATAGGTCGATTGCTTAGAATCTTAAGTAATAGTTGAAGCTGAGGCCAAGATGTTACAGTGATATCAATCTGAACAGTTCTAAGAGTTCCTGCAAAAATGCTTAACAGAACTGGCACATCCTACATTGGCATCTCTGAAGACCAGCAAACTCTAAAATATGGAAAAAGGCAAGTCCTGGTGAGTCCACCAAGGTGAGTATCACCATGTAAGACTGACAATATAATATCTGGCATTGGGGTGCCCCTTTCTTTCAACTTCTGCAATGTTCAGTTTTAAAATGTCCTAATTCTAACAATAATTTCAATTACCAAAACCCATGCAAAAAAATATATTACCACTTAACAACTCTGTCTGAAAACAATAAAAAGATACACATGTACAGTCTTTAGTATTAAAGAAACTTAAGATATGAATATTGATAGGAGGTGAATATTTGCTTAATTCAGTATCAAAATCCATGGAATATGAAAGTTATATTCTTTCAGAATAAAGATTCTCTCATGACTAAATCTCATTGCATGTTCCATTTTACAATGGATTATATTCAAACAAAATTTGTGAACTCTTGACATTCTCTGATTATTTTAGAGAATTCTATTTGTAGCACATCAGTCTTTTTAAAAGGAAAAAAAAAATGAGTTCCCAAAGGTATCACATTAGATAACATAATTTTCCCCATAAGAGTGTTGGGCATATTACTATTTTTATTAAGAAGAAGAGAAATATAAATGAAATCACAATGTAGAACAAGGCAAATGTTTTGTGATAACTCACTAAAGGCTTCCTATTGTGTAAATGAATTTGCATTTAAAAAAATGCATCATGGGGCTACCATGACATCTTGAGTCTACATAAAATGCTTATTTTAAAATGGCATAAGGCACACATAAGCAACAAGAAAGGTATAAACAGATTAGGTGGATCAAAATTTCAGTTTCCTAGTCATTAGTCATGTTCTTAATAAGCTCAACAGAAGATTATTAGAAAAATATAAAAGTGTGTGTATACATATATAAACAATAACCTACATTTAAATATAACTGAGCTTTTGGCAGGTTCATAGAAATCTGGACAGGCCATCATCACTGAAAATAAGCATCTAGAGTTCCCATTTTCATTTAGGTGAAGAGAGTTTAATATATGATAATATTTTATAATTTTCAAAAATAGTTAACACAATTTTGAGCTGATGATTACTAAAAAGAATAATTCTCAATCTTGCCCACCAAAATTGCTAAGAAAAATAAAGTTTGGGAGCTCAGACCAAAACAAACACCAAGTTTCCTTGAGGCAACATGTTTTACCTTTAAAAATATGAATGCTGCTTTTATTTCCACAGTATTTGGGGGTTCACCTTTTTAAAGTAAACTAGTAAAGTTGATTCACTTGGAAAATATTCCTGTGTCCCTATTGCCTTCCAGCCCCCAATACTTAGTTCATGTGTCCAGATCTAGGATGAATGAAGTAAGATTTAACAGGACAAATGTTTATTCTGGCATTCCATTTCCTCAATGTCTTGAAGTACATTTATCTAGTACCTAAACCACTTGCTGGAGGTAAGTTAAATACTAGAAATCTGAACTCAATCATACCTTAAGGTACATCCATACAGGATCAAATACTTTAACCACCAAGATAATTCATTGGAATGTACCTGGCAGCAAAGAAATCCAAGGAAAGTTAGAAACATGAGTATTGATGGAAGGGGAGCTTTGACACATTTGTAAATGATTGAATTAAAGGCTCTCAACTCTTTTTTAATCAGTAAGCTTAAACTTTTAGTAGAGTCATTTTAAATCTAAAAGACAACTCAGATTTCAAATGTTATAATGTTCTTTCTTTGTTTCTTTCTTTTTTTTTTTACTGTAATGTTTGATTTTTAACCTGGAATTCTTTGTTCAAACAAATATTTCTTATGAAATTTAATATTTAAAAAATATATAAATCCTGACAGGATTGCCCTTACACATACACACACACACACACACACACACACTTTCTAGATACTCCTACAGCCCTTGGTGACATTTCACTGTGGTTGGATTTGATAGTATGAAAAATGAGCATAGAAAGGCTCCTAGAAGTAAGGCAAGAAGCTAGATCTCTTGAATCTCATTTCAGGAAATTCTTTGTGCTATTATACAGTACAAATTCTACCACTCTCTCCTTTTGAAAAAATATTTGAAGACTCTTTAAAAGCCTTGGAAAACTTCTCATTATGCTTAATAGTAAAACCAAATTCTATATCATGAATCTTTAATTACTCAAAGTTCCTAAACACTTAAACTTTCTCTCACCTCTGAGACGTTGTGTATAATGATCCCACTGCCTGGAATGCATTTCCTCATTCTGTTTGCATACCTAATTTTTTACATCAAGAAACTCACATTCTAACAGGGGAAACTTAGTCAACTAATACAGAAGTAATTATACTAGAAGAAAGAATATGATAACAGGAATGTAATTAAAGGGTTGCTAGGGAAATTCCATAAGAGACTGCAATTTGGTTGAAGACAGTAGCAACTGAATGGACCTGAAAGGATAGATATAATTTTTATTGGCAAAGGTATTGAGATGGTGGAAATAGCAGAGGAATCAGGAAAGATGTTGAAAAGCATGGAAAATGTTGCTAGATTTATTCTTCAGTTTGGCTAGGATATATTATACATAAAGAGAAGTAATAGAGTATAAGGGTAGGAAAGTAAAATAGGATCATTCTCTTGTAACCCTGACTGCCATATTTGTATATGACCAGGAAGGAAGAACTTTGAGCAAACATTGACATAATCAGAGTTACACTTCAGTAAGATGAACCGGGCAGCAGTGAATAGAATGTATTAGAGTCCAATTACATGGTATTACATGAGCCCAGGCAAGAAGCAATGAGAAAAGAGCCAGACTGGTGACAGAGACTGAAATTGAGGGGCTGGGGCTTATTAGCTAGAAAATGGAAAAAGATGAGTAACTTAACTGTCCTGAAGTCTTAGAATATAGCTGTATTTAAGAGTTTTGGTGTCAGAATGTCTACAAAGTTTGCTGTCTCTAAAGTGACCAATGATAGAATGTGAATGTGAGAACTTAACCAAAGTAGAAACAGCTATTTGGGAAGTGTAACCTTTTATGGCTCTATATAAGGCACTGCAGATTCCAAATGAGAACTAGGATTTCTTCTGCTGAATATTACAACACTTTGTCAGGTTTGGGATGGAGATCTTAGCAAATCATAAAGGTTTGCTCTAATATTAAAGAAAACAGAGGGTATTTTTCTTTGAGTGACTAGATTTTTATAGAAGTAAATATTTTATTTATTTTTTCTTTTTTTTAAAGATTCTTTAAAAGATTTTATTTATTTATTTATTTGAGAGAGACAGAGACAGAGATCGAGAACACAAGCAGGAAGGAGAGGGAGAAGCAAATTCCCGGCTGAGCAGGGAGCCCGACATGGTCTCAGTCCCAGGTCCCTGGGATCATGACCCAAGCCAAAGGCAGACGCTCTACTGACTGAGCCACCCAGGCACCCCTAAAGCTTTTATTTACATTCAAGTTAGTTAACAGACAGAGTAATATTAATTCCAGTTGTACAATATAGTGATTCATTACTTCCATACAACAGCCAGTGCTCATTACAAGTGCACTCCTTAATCCCCATTGCCTATTTCACCCATCCCTCCACCTGCCTCCCCTCTGTAACTATCAGTTTGTTCTCTCTAGTTAAGAGTCTGTTTCTTGATTTGCCTCTTTTTTCCCCTTTGTTCATTTGTTTTGTTTCTTAAATTCCACATATAAGTGAAATCATATGGTATTTGTCTTTCTCTGAGTGACTTATTTCACTATGCTCTCTAGCTCCAACCATGTGGTTGCGAAGGTATATTTAAACTGTATAAAACCTGAGAATATGTTCAAATGCCTTGCAACATACGTCAATATCTAGTATCATCTCTGTCGATGATATTCCAAATATTCTGAAATGTAAAGTCCATTGAGAGACTTTTGTAAGCAGCTTAAAAAAATGTTGCATTTAAACAACATATTTAACATTATGAAAATAATAAGAATTATAGAATTTGTGATCATTTTAAGCTTTGCCCCACAATTTCTTTGCTTTCATCTCATTAACTTTAAAGTAATAACAAATGCTGCTTTTAATGTAGTGAATTACAATAAAAAAGTTGTTATTTGTTAGGAAATATTTTCACATAGCTAGAAAATAATGCACTACAAAATTGAAAGCTGTCTTCCAGACTGACAAAAAATGTAGGTCATTTTCTCAACCATATGGCAAAAAAGGAAATTTGGGGCACAACCTGCAACCTATATATGATCTAGCAAATTAGTATGTGTAATATATTATGCCATATGTTATTATTTTTTCATAGTAAGGCAAGCAATGTGGAAGAGAAACGTATACCAAAAATACTTTCATAGTAATGGTTATAGAGGTTATGTTCCCTGCATCCTTCTCCCTTCTCTATCCCTGACCCAGCATCTAATCTGAGGACAGGCTCAGGGCAGGACACAATAAACACTTGTACTTTGGTTGCTTTTGTCATATGAAGATTGACACTTTACCTGAAAATTTTCCAGATTTTGCTTACTCAGAACAGGATGTTTCATAACAAAACAAGAATGGGTAAAGAGAATCCTTTGATGATCCCATCCTCTGCCTCTAGCACACTATTGATTCTGCACAACATTTTAATTGTCATTCTCTTATTTCCAGGCAAGCGCGCGCGCACACACACACACACACACACACACACATACACACACACACAGACCTTACCTCTGTCACAGTTCTCTTCATCACTGCCATCCACACAGTCGTGAATACCATCACAGAGCCATCTAATTGGAATACAGTGGGCTTTATTTCTGCATCGAAACTGATCTTCCTTACATTCAGTCACACAGTCCATCTGTTCAAATACAAATGGGCACTGCAGTTTTCATTAATGATAATGATATAGTCACAGGCAAAATAAACATGCAGCTGACAATACTGGAGATTTATTACACCATGGGCTTTCTTTTATTTTGACTTAATGAATATAACCTCTACAAATGATAATGGGTTTAGTATATGGACAGCATGCAGACTCAGGTATTTGCTGCAATTACTGTGTTCAGTGTACTTGTCCTAACATTTTAGACAGTGTAAGAATCAAGAATCTGTCTCTTTACTCTATTTTTATTACATTTGCTTTCCCAAACCTAATCCATGTAATTCAGAGATTTTAATCAAATGATAGATTTTACCTCATCAGAACCATCAGCACAATCATATTCTCCATTACATTTCAAAGATGCTGAAATACATCCTCTGCTGGCACATATATATTCACTTGATGAGCAAGTAGGAGAAGCTGAATATAATTATAAAGTTAAGATTTAGAATCGGTAAACTGAATGATTGTTTTGATAGATAAAACATGTAAGCATGTAAGAAATTCATAGACAGTAATGAAAATACTTTATATTATTTAAACTATATTCAATATCTGATATTAAACATTTATTCAAAACATGTTTCACAATATTATTGTATTTCATTAAATATACCTAAAAAAATGATGTAATAGCCTGTTCAGTAAGTGTTCAACTCACCAGACTAAAGAAAGAAGGAAAAAAATCTATATATTTTCCATCTCTTTAGTTTTGAAGAGTTAAATGAATTTTCCATAATTTCAAATTAAGTTATTCAAAAAATAAAGGCCTCAAATTATTTTTAAAATTGTAATGGGATTTAGTGACCTTTGGGAATGTTAATTTATATACGCACCATATAAAGCTAAAAGTAGACATCTTGGCATGGTCTCATAGACCCCATGATAAATCTAGCTGGCTATGTTGACATAAAATGTCATATTTGCATAAGTTCTGACAAGTATTTTTGTTTGGGGGTCTTAAACATGAATATATACATAATTAACTGAATATAGAATCTGAAGTATTCCTTTATGACATAGAAAATAAAAATAACATGTAGGTATTTAAATTACTATCAATACCAAATCTAATTAATTGACATAGTAATTATGATTGTTGCCTTTGTCTACGGGTTTGAATTTGTTAGGCTTGCATTCAAACCTCCAGGGTTCTTGGCCTTACGTTGGACCACTAGGTAGCCAAATGTACTTCTATGAGGATCTTTGTGGTCTGAATTGCTTATTCCAAGGATGATAAAAAGCTTTTTCCTAGAGTTTTAATTCCTTTAATTGGCAGTGTTTGCATAGGGATCTGTATTCATATGGAGTCTGAAGACTAAATTCAGTAAGAAAAAAGATGTGATCAATTAGCAATATGGACCATGTGCATTGTACAGGGACATAGCAACATGTGTGTGTCCTGTATCAGCTACTCCCACCTGGGCTCTCAAAGTAATGCTTTTGTGGTTATACATAGATTATAACATAATTTTCTCCCAGTAATTCTTTTTTCTGTAAAATAATGTTATTAAAATACCTAAGGTATAAAAAATTAAGTTTTAATGAGCATATTTACAAAGCCATATTTAAGGGATAAGAATATATCATAAATTAGGTGTTCTTTTCCTGTACTCTGGTCTTGCTTCCTAATTTTATTTTGATTTTGGACCAAGATGGAAATAGAAATTTCTCAGTTGGTATCATGTTGAAACTACTACATTCTGTTTCATAACCTTCATTTCCATAACTGAAAATCTGACTTTTATTGCACTTACAGTTCCAACATATTTCATTTTGCCATCTTGAAAAAACAATTCCAAATGGTGTGGAAAGATAGAGAAATTGGAAAATCAAATTTTGAGGAGTAGTGCTTGGATCCCCAACATAGTAATGATCTTACCTGCCAAAACACTTTCAAAACACAGCAAGGGCACACCAATGAATTCACCTACAAATATTTCTAGAATTTTATTTCTGAAATAGTAAATGTGTGTGTGCATTTGCCACCGTTTTCTGTTCATGATTGCCTAAACTGAAATTATACTTAGTTAAAATATCATCTGAATTAACTATCAGCTCAGTCATTTTACCTGATTCACAGTGTTTCTCATCTTCTCCATATTTACAGTCTTCGTGGCCATCACATTTCCATTTTGCTGATATACACTGACCATTGGAACACTGGAACTGATCTTTGGAACAACTTGTTTCACAATTTCTCTGTCAAAAGCCACACAATGCAGATAACAAAGCTTTTAGACAAACATCTACAAGCCCCAAAGACAGCTACAAACCTTATGAATAGAAACCTAGAAGTGTAGAAATCATGACTACCACATACAAGAAGCTCAGATGGTCACTTAAATCCATGGTTATATAGCACAACTATAACAGTTTTATATTTTCATTTGTCTCTGTGAGTCATAATAAAACAGAAAAATAAGAAAAGAGCATAGATCACATGGTTCCATCATATTAATTGCTCTGAGGCGATCATTTTCCAATAGACAGTTATGGGGTAATTTAATTTTAATAATTGTAGGTGACAATGAAGATGCTTAGAATTATGTCTAAGCAAGTACATCCAGTTCCTTGGGAATGGAGTGACGGGATGACTGTGAAACAAAGAACCCGAAGGCAAGTCTGTTTTGTGTTGGCAAAACTTCCCCGCGTGTCCTTCCTTTCCCCTTCTTCCCATGCCTTTTCCTCACTACCTGTCCCTTCACAGATTAGTTGCTGTTTATAATCCCTCACCTCACTTTCAGCATTTGTTGCTAAAGAACTGTGAAATGAACTGTCACAGTTGTCACTTCTGCTAGCTTGCATAGAGATTTTATGTGGAAGTCAAACAAGACAGTAGTAGATACATCTTTGGGGACCTTTCAATTGTTTCTATGAGATCAAAAAAAGGGATCCACTAAAATTTTACCTTCTTTGGGTCTGACCAGTCTGGTTGATACAGAATGCTCCAGCGAAATGTCTTGCTGGGATGACTTTTTTCTGTTGTTAAATAATTTCTATTCTTGCCAAAATGTACTTGTCTGTTCCTTTCACAAAAGGTATAGCACTCACAGCTTATGAAACTCTCAGTAAGTGAAACATGTTAAACTATACCTCTCTGCTTCTTCCCAGTGTCATCCCAAGTAAAGAAAGGGAGTTTACTTTCTAAATTCCTGTAATTTTCTCTTTGCTGGTGGTAGTTTAATTAGACTGCCTGCTATATAATTGATTTTTTTCTTTCTGCTTTTCTTTTTCCCTTCTTTTCTCAAGTATTGAGGGTTTGCCAATTACCAGTTTCTTAAATAAGAATCCAAAGAAAACTAAGATTTATTCCCTGTATTTCATAAACTCATAGACTAACAGGAAAGACCAGCACTTAAACCAACACTTGTAATAAAATGCATTATCTGTCAAAATAAATGAATATAATTTTAAATATATGGATTCTCAAGGTTTTTAGGAAAAACTTCATAGAGGAAGTTTAAACAGAAATGGAAGTATCTAAGGAAAGGTTTTCCATGTGTAAGGATAATTAGAAATGTGGTATATCTGAGGTGTAAACTATGTAATGGTAACTGTTGTAGAAGAGATTGGAGAAATATCCATGCACTGGTCATGAGAAAGGGATTTCATATGTTTTGTTCACCATTTTATCTGCCGTGTTCAGTATGGTAGCTGGGACATAGTAAGCACTTAATAAAAACTGCCAATGGAATGAATGAATGAATGAATGAGGTAACAAATGTAGAAAACAAGGAATATAAATTAAAATTACATGTAATTCAGTTACAGTAGAATAGGGATCATGTCTATATGGATGGGGATCATGTGTGCTTGTGAGTCAAATATCTAATACTGTGCCATGATTTAAATAACTGCTCAGTATGTATTTGTAGAATTAATGAATGATTATCTCAGTAATAAAGCAATTTAAGTAAAATAGTTCTATAACGAGTCGTACTGGTGTATCTGTACTATCAGCAATATAGAAGATTGCACTTCTAGATACTTTTTCTATCAGAAGATTTTAATCTAAAATAAATCACAGTATTGTTGATGAGTGTGTATGTCTACATCTGCAGGTTATTCAATTATTATTTTAGACTCTTAAGAGCATACAGAAAGAAAGAATAGAATAATGAACCCCATGGGCCCATCATGCTTGTTTAACAATGATCAGCACTTCACTATTCATGTGTCATATATCCTCCTCCACCACACTTATTTATAGTCTGGATTATTTAACATAAAAACAATAGTATTAGAACATTAACAATATCACAAAATTTGCAAAAACTCCTTAGTATAAAGTCATTCCCAATCAATATCCAAAATGTTCTCATTTTTTAAACTATATTAAGACATTATTTGGTAAAATAAAGATCTAAAAGAAGTTTACACTTTGAATTTGGCTTGAGTTTCTTTAAATGAATATTTCCCATCCTCCTAGGTTTTTGTTTGTTTATTTGTTTGTTTGTTTTTTTTGTTTTAATGTCATTTACTACTTGAAGACACTAGGTCATTTGTTCTATTGAATGCCCCACATTCTGAATTTGGCTGATTGGATCCTAAAAAAGGATACCTTTGTGACATCTAACGTGACTAATGAGCTTTTTGTTTTTTAAAAGCATTATTATAAACACATGTATTTTTGTACATTTATTGCATTTCAATCCATTACAGTCATTTTTCTTTTTTCTGATATCCAAGTTGTCCCTTTGATTAGTAGAAACCCCTTCAATTAGCTCTTATATATTCTAGACACTATGCTAATAGTCTTGTTCTGGCTTAACAAGATATTAGTCAATTTCCTTTCTCAGATCTAGAACTGGACATTACTCAAAGGAGTTTTGTCTCCTTTAATTGGAAAATGGTATTTAGAGGCCACTATGTGAATGTTAGGGATAGTTAATAATGCTGAGATGTCATCAGTTTTAGACTGTCATCAGTTTAGCTGGGAATTATATATTTTTAGACAGAGAAAGATTAATCAAAATCTCTTATTGATACTTATGAATCTGATATTACAGAACTTTTATTTACTTTTTTTTGTTCCTACATTTGTATCTCCTTTCTTTTACTTAAAAATTCTGAGTGTGAATAATATGAAAATAACTAAGCATTTGATCTATCCTGCTCTCAATATATACAAGTTTCAAATTAGCAAAACCAATATGATTAAAAACAAGTGTATGAACACAGTTTAAGATTCCTTTGCATTTTTTTTTTGTCCATACAATGCAGTATACTTGATGCAGAGGCCAAATACTTTTTTTAAGTCACTTTAAATAATTCTTTTCTGCCCCTAATGTGATACACAATGATGTTGATCCAAGTTTTTATTATTATTATTATTATTATTATTATTATTATTATTATTATTATTATT